>NC_046360.1:30814370-30899370 GCF_004027225.2 Strigops habroptila | reverse complement strand
AATAAGGTTTCTTTTTCAATCTCCCATTCTTCTCCTTGCTCTTGATCAGGAACTTTTCAGGAAAACTGGTCAGAGAGAACATCTTGGGTCACTGAGCCTAATCTCCTGCAACCTGCAGGAAATGTTTAGATTAAACGCCTGCAAAACATCTCCTCTGCTTGACCCCAACTCTTCAAATTACAAACCCTCTTCCCAACCGTCTGTTCCAAACTGGATCTGTAGTGAGAGACCCAAAGCAACCACCGTAGCGTGGCACTGGGTGAAGAAAGCAGGGACTGAGAACATTGGGTTGCCAGCCTTGTACTGTGCACAGCTGCTTGTTCTCTGAAGAGTCAAACCTCTGGTCTTGGTTCAGAGATCTTGCAAAAGTGCATATGCATACAGGATTTTGTGGAACTGTGTAATTTCTCAGGGCTATTTCTGCTTACAAAGGTGAATATTTTTGCTATCCACTTATTTCTAAAACATTTGAAGGTAAAGATGTTTAATTATGACAGTAGTTCAGTCTGTGTCATCTGTGTTTGGCTGTAATATTTGGAAACTCAGGGGCATAATCAAATATGAATGCCAGGAAGACTAAGAATAATATAACTTAGTAGAAAACCTCTCAGCAATTGAAGGGTCCAGGTGCAGGCAGTTTCTCAGTCCAAAAAGAACTACAAATGTTTAAACCTCATGTGTCTCACTTTATTTTATAGATAAGACCTATATATTATTGCAGGACAGGTAAAAAATGATAGATAAGAAAAAACAAAATCAAGTAGTTCTTTTAGCTCTTCTGATCATTTTTTCCTGTACTAAGTCTTGCAGCAGTTAATTTCACTACTTGTGTTAAGGTTAAACCACAGAAAGATAATCTTGAATCCTAGCCCTGTTTAATCCAGTACTTCATCAAGTGAAGTTTCTCTGCCTTTATAGTAGGATGAAATCAGAATTAAGTGCAAAATATTCATACAAATTTCTCTGCTGTGCATGGGATGAGGAACTATAAAGGAGCATGAGAAGCAAGCTACTTTCAAAGACAATAACTCCATACGATAAGTTTTGTACCAATGTCATATACAGCCACTTACAAACGCCTTCAAAATCAGAGGCATCAAATTTCATACTATTTCATGTCAAAGATGCATGGCTGAAAAATTCTTATTAAAAACATGAAAACATGCCAAATGCAGAAATGTGAACAACTGAGCAAAAAGTGAGGCAAAGTGTTACTAATTTCTGCCAACTGGTATTATTCGCAAGTGCCATCAATCACACATGAGCAACCTCCACTGCTGCTCCCCCAGAACAAGAAAACCCAGCTCACCCCTAACTTCTAGTAGTGTAGTTGTCCTGTTTGTGGCTAACGCTCTCCTCTGTTGTTCAGAGATTTCCTCTAGTTCTGTGCATCTATTTTAACCCTAGCCAGTCACATTGAAGCTGACAGTAAAAGGGAAGAAAAAGCCATTCAATTAAAACATCTTTACTGCTATTTAGAATGCAGATGAGCCCCTCAGCAATGAGGAAATTAGTATTTTATGGTGAAGCATTTATATAGTTTATTCTATATTTGAACCATAATAAATTACATCCATTTTTTTACAAGAATTATAACTGACATGCTGTCAGAGCTGTACATGTACAGCCTTAGAAATATACATAATACTTTGAAAGCTGTCACATTCGGTACAGTTGTAAACATCACCCTGGGTTACCAAACTGTTATCTTTAGGTTTACTTCTTCGGATAAACCATGGGATCTTTGCACATTTCAACCAGAGAAAAATCAATTCTCTTTCAAACAGTTGCACAGCAGTTTACCACCCGTGCTTAAATGCACAGCCTCATACTAGCTGAATTCTAGTTCGTGTCTGCAAAATATCCTCAGTCATGGACTTCTTAGTTAGGTCTGGGGAAGCACCAGGGTCACTCATTGTCCTCCCTCATGTTGGCGTTTTTCAACCCAAAAATGCCACTATGGTTCTAAATGAATAATTTAGCTGAAGAATGTTTAGATGTATGTACTACATTGCAATGCTATTTCTACAGTGTCACTTCTGCATACTGTTCCTTATGAAATGCTTATACTGTGTATAAAGTTGGGGGGGGTTAATCTGTTGAATTTTTTTTTAAATATTAATGAAGAATGATAGCTTTGTTAGGCGATTCTCTAGGAGGGTTCAAGTTCTACAGTAATATCATTGCTCTTGATTATGTTCTTTAGGATGATGAAATTAGGTTACCTCAGATGTTACCTTATAACTGAAATTATTTTTGTTTTACTCCCTTGTATACATTCTTTCCTATTTCAAAGTAGAAACCAAATGCAAAAAGAATAAGGGTTTCCAACTGGAAATTTAATATAACTAATTAATGAAATCTACCTTGGCCTTGAATGAAGAAAATTTTACAGAGAGCTGTGATTCAGCTGCAGAAAGTGTGGTTAAATTGTGCCACTTCTGCCTCCAGAAGAATTTGGCCAGGATCTTGCATTGAGTTATCTGCCCCAAAACAAACCCAAGGGCTTCACTAGGTCTCAGACTGCTGCAGGGGTCCTGCAAGATTTGCTGGGCTAGGTGAAGCTAGCTTTGTTTAAAAAAAAAAAAAAAAAAAAAAAAAAAAAAAACCCTAACAGCTATTTCTATGATTTTTTTTTGTGTGTGTGTGTTCTGAAGAGAGCCTGGAACTTTGGGACTAGTGGCATAGTGCCCTGTTTCTGACCATTACATAGCACAGTTTGGGGCAGGTACTGAGCCTGATAGCTCTATCTAAATGGGGTTCCTGGGTCTGGCCGGAGCCAAGCTTGAAGCCCTAGGGAGCCAGGTCAAAAAAATGAGGTGCAGCAAACAGATCAGGGTCTATGTGAGAATGCACCTGGGAAACTGGGTGAGATTCAGGTGCCTCCATCTCAGCTGGCTCCATCTCCTTTTGGGACAGGCCCTAACAGCCTGACAGTACTGTCAGGTAACATCATGGGGTTTTCCATTTCAGGTGATAAAGGTCTACACCAGAAAACTACCTTCTTGGATGGAGTTGGATGCTTTTCCACCAAAGAGCATGAACATGTCTTCCCATTCTTTGTAGCTCTATTTATTTGAGGTCTGGTAGTGCCAAATGTCACCGGGGGTCCCACTGTAATGGGCTCTGTCTCACAGAGAGAAGAGGAGGTGCCAAGCCCCAAGAGCAACCACCAGTGCACACAGCAACGCTTATGCTGTTGTTACAGTTAATTTCCTTCTCTTTTTGAACCATCTAAATTCAGTATGCATTATCCTTCTGTTATTTATGTAAATGTTTAGATTAGGTAATATTTTATTCTACAATGAATGACACCATAATCCTCCTTATTCTTTTCCTTTATCATAAATATTTAGTTTGTTTTTAGCTTGTGGGACTAAACACAACGTTTTCATTACTGTGAAATCTTTCCCTTTTCTTCTCCTGCAAGCATCCCTGGTCCCCTGGCAGTACTCTGCCTCCCAGAACATGCTAATATTGCTTGCATTACTGCAGGATTACCACAGTGAAGTATACACTTGGTATTATAATTCATAATGTTGCTTTAAAAGATTAACCACTCCCACGGCTGTGTCTGGTAATTACAGAGCAGACTTTTTTATTTAACAAAGAACAGTGTGCACAAAATGACTGGCAAGGAGGTAAGTGTTTGGGGTGTGCTTTGTTTTTCAACCTCAGAGAAAACCAGATGCAAAATTGATAAAGGAAAATGGGAGTGGGTTTTAAGCTGAGATACTTCAGTATATTAGTAATTTAACTCTTTTTACTTGAAGGAGATGGCACAATCGGCCCCTGGAATGTCACAGACTGATGCAATTGGCAATTGCCAGTTCAGAATACTTCCACGAACAAATCCAAAATAATTAATAGACCTTCTGGAGTTTTCCAGGCAAGTGAGTGTGCTGGTGAAGAGCAATAGTTAGTTTAGCCTGTCAAGGTTCATTCTTTTTCAAAACTCCAGTCCTCCCTTGATGCCTTCTAATGGTTTTTTGAAACACCAAAATGTTTTTGCATGAACAACATTACCCATTGTGCTTTAGTTAAATGCATTTCAGTGTCAGACATACTCCTGGTTTGAAATTGCCTGCTACCTACCCCTTCCTGAGAGGATCTCCAGGGAGGGCAGCCAGATTGACTTTAATCGGCCAAAGACAGAGAATGGGTTCTTAATGCAATAAACCTATTGAGTGTGCAAAGTCACATTAATATGTGGAACCTTGATCAGTTTTTATTAAGGGATCAGGAAATGGTTTAATTGCTGAGTGACAAGAGCGTGTGTTTGTTTAATTACTTACTTGTGTTTATGTCAAAGCCTTGGGGAACATGGTAATTGGTCCCATTGTTGTTTGAAAATGTGGGTCTGGCACCCAAACCAACTGCACACAACAGACACTGGTCTTGTACCAAGTGTTGTTTCATCAGCATTTACCACACTCCCATCTGGCGAAGATGGCAGCCCTTAGAGCAACAAAGTGGGATTCTCCTTCCAGTCTCTCCTTGCTGGGCTTGTCCAGAGCCAGTGATGCTGTGAGAAGGTTGGAAATCTTGTACTTATATGAGGAGTCACCCACTGTCTGTTAAATGAACATAGCTTTTAAAGGCTGCTGCATGGTAGAACAACACTTAACGGATTTTTCTTGCTTTCACAGCTGGAGATGTAATGGTTGCACGCTCTTACAGAAAACTCCTAAAACATCTCAGAGCCTGAGGCAAAGCCCGTTGAAGCTGTTAGTGTCTTTCCATTCCTTGGTCTGGCCTTTGATCAGGCACTAATACATAGCAATAGCTTTCCTATACCTTTGCTGAATGGGGTTTTGGAGTAGAATTGTTCCCTGCTGCAGGATTGCAGCAGTCCTGAGAATAGATCTGCTTTCTTGGCTGGAGCTGACCAGAAGCCTCGATGGTTCAATGATGCCTGGCACTCTGTGCTGCGAAGAAGTACTAAGTTTGCTGTAAATTTACATGAAAAGTCCCTAGCTAGCAATCATTCTAAATATAAAACTTCCTGACATCCTAATACTTCTTTTCTCCAGATTCTTGCCTTACTTTGGAGGGTCAGTTTTCCATCCAGAAGCACCACCTGGAAAAGCTTTCCTTCCTGTTTTCTCTAAATTAGTAATTTTAAATACTTTTTTTGATGGAGGAGTATAGACAGTTGCTGATGATTTGGGTTATAACCAGCTTTCCAGTTCAGTATCCAGCACTGTAGAATGCATCTACTTCTGTAGAAGGAGCCTAGGAATAGTCGTATCAATATACATTACAGGCTTGTCATAACTCACTCATTTCCTATTTCAAACAGGAGGAAATATACTTGAACATATCTGTTGTATCTGTCAAGACTTCTCATTTGTCAAACTATTAGTGGTCCCTCTGTCAACATAAATAAATCTGTCCATAAATCTTGACAGGTATAATCATTTGTTGCATTTGAAAGGCAAGTCTCTAACATTAGACCCCTTTTGATTCCTAACATGATCATCTTTAAAGAAAGACATTTCTGATGCCTTCCGAATCTGGCCTCTGTCAAATGATTTCTCCGCTCTTGCTGAGTTATCTACTCTTACGAAGTAAGCAAAGGCATAGTTCCTGCTGTCAACTCTTTTGAAGACCACACGAATATTTGACATTGTCACAGCTCTGAGGCCCTATCCTGCAAGCATTTATGTTCCTGTTTGTCAGACTAGGCTCCCAGTATGCTTATTGTTCTTTACAACTAGGTTTCTCATTCCTATTCTGAGCCATTCTTCTGGCATCAAGTTGTCCTTTCTTTACTTTTGGGAAGCTATCAAAGAACATTCTTTGAAGGTATTCCATCTGACACTGCCGATCTTTGCAGCACTGTTGTTGTTGGCAAACAATCCGTACCCATATAAGAGAATTAAGTCTCTGAAATGGCCGTTTAAATATAGGCTTGAAATGGCTGTTTAAATATGGGCTAGCATAACTTAAGATTGAATTCCATAATACCAACACGCACTTCACAAGCTCCCCTGCTGCTCTGTGGCACACTGAGGAACTCCAGCCTTACAAGGCTCTCCAGAGAGATATGAAGTGACCTTGTTTCTGTGCTTGATGGCCTTATGTTAATAATTTTGCCTGCCTTATTAAGTTAACAGCTATCCAGCATTCACCAAGCTGGAATATGAAGTGAGGGTCTTTGGCCAGAGTTCGCTGTCTTAGCAGACAGCTCTGGCATATGACCCAGAAATTGGTCAGTGCACAAGTGCCAGAATGCAACCAGCAAGTCCACAGCTAGCATGGCTTCATAACATTCCCTGCCACATGGAAAACCTAAAGCACATGCTTTTGCAAATAAGAATGAGCCAGAAAGCTGCTATGGCTGAGTTTGTGGGAACTACACAGTAAAGAGTGGATCCCCAGGGAGCTCCTGCAGGAGCCAAGGTGCTTGGTACCCAAGCTCCTGTGGAGTCATGGGCATGCACAGCTTACACAGCCATGGGAAATATTAACTAGTGAGTGCTGAGGATCCCAAGACTAATGTGTTCCCTTAGTCTTCTAAAGAAAGAAAAACTATAGTGTTTTTCTTAAAATGTATTTAAAGTTCATTTTCCCTCTTTCAACTTTCCACTCCTTCAAATCATCTGTGGTTTGCTGCAGCAAAGATTTTTAATTGACAGAATTTCAACTTGTGCTCTAAGAGACTCATTACTTCACAGGTCCTTTAGCTTCATGGGGCTTGACGCCATATGGGATATTTCCTGCTTTCTGCAGTGGATCCTTACCACTGAAATTAAGTTTTTTTGATGAGTTGCAGAAGAAGCCTATGTACCAAGAACAATTATTTCAGAGGCATATTCTTTTGCCCCGGACCTTATGATGCTTTATACAGGATGTCCAGACACAGAGTGTCAAAATGCAGCTGTTAGATAAGGTTCCCATCTGATTCACAGTTCTCAATGAAGACAGTTATTAAACAGCATTTTTTTTCCATGTTGAGTCATCATTTAGGATGATATTTCATTGAAGTGGACAATATGCCAGAGTCTTAGAGATCTATACTCACATGGTAGGCTGGAAGTGAGGGAGGGAGTTCAGTCCTTCATTTCAAGGCAGGGAATCTAGAGTATTTAGTTACATTTGTGTATCAGATCAGTTTCAATTAAAATACTTAGAAATATTTAGTCAAAGAGGACAGCTGTCTATAACCTTGCTGACAAAACACAGTGAGACTCTGGGTTTGTGTAAATCTGTTGAAGCCAAGGAGATAAGCATGTTGCTTTTATAGTGCTGCATTATATGGGGCATGTGCTTAAAAGCAGAATACAAGTTCATCTGGGTTGAAACCATCACCTGCATGTCTCGATACTATTGTAGCATCTGCAGAACTCTGCAGCCCCCATGTGAGAGCTTCTAAGGGTCTGAATTATGGAGGTAGATGAATAGATTAATCTACACCCTGGCCTTTTGCATCTGTGCCTATCAGTGCTCCCTGTATAACCAGCATCTGCTAGATCTCGCCACTGCTGTTTCTGGTTCTCTTTCTCCTGGCCAGGAAGGATGCTGGGCTCTACAGCTTCCTTTTCTGTTGACTGGCAAGATGGTACTTTGTCAGGTAACTGCTGTTGCCACCAACTGCAAAGCTCACTGCATCTAGAGTATAATGACACCTTCTAAGCGCTTCTTTTATGCGTTAACCTACTTGGAAACAGAGGCTTATGTGCAAATTCTCTCTGTATTTTGTGAAGCCTGGAACATAAGCCAGATCTGAGCTGAATTTCCTCCTTCCAAGAGCCAGCTGAATCAAAATTCCCTGATGCAGACATCCCCAAATTTTACGGGTGCAAAAGATGTCTTGATCCAAATTTTGCAGTTTGCTCCCATCTCTGCTTAAAACATAAAATGTATGTTTTTAGGGAAAAAGGATATAAACATCTTGTTCATGTTTGAGCTGAGAATGTCTTTTTTCTGTAGGCTGTCAACACAACTTCAAATGCATGCAGCCTGTCCAATCTGACAGACAATTTGCATATTTGTGGAATGCTAATGCCAAGTTACTGTATACATTTGTACATGAAAGCATTAGAAAGTTTGAAGGATTAAAGGTGGAAATGTATCCCCCTCGGCCTCGATTAAAGATCAAGACAGCACATCAATAGATGGCTGACAAATAACTGCTGCTTTGCTGTTTGGAATGGCTTAACCCAAAAATAATAAAATCCAAGCTATTTCCTAGGACATAAATAGCTGAGGGCTTTACACGTGCTAGTTGCAGGAGCGTTGTTTTAGCCTTTTGAGAGTGTAATGTGGAGTCTGGCACATTCAGTGTGAGCCCTCTGACACAGCAACCCTCTTTTGTTTCTCCACTAGCTGTCTGCCTGGGACACAGCTAGAGCTCCAAGGGCCACCCCAGTGTAAATGCATCAGTGTCGATGTCTAGGGCTGCACCTTCTTCAGTTTGCTTTCGGGTTCTGGAAATTTCTTTGAGGCCAGATGGAGGTGCTTGGCCCATGTAAAAGCGACTTAGTTTGCCATGAGATGGGTGTCAGGAGGAGTAGCAGCAGGTGCTCCATGGTTTTCCATAGAAAGATGCTTGCTTGGCTGCATGCGTCAAGATATATTTTAGAGCCTGGCTCTAGACACGCTGATTTGAAAATGGAGACTTTGAGTCTTAAAAACAAAATATGCTGAAGAACGGATTTGCATGGTTCCTCCTAAGGATCAAAACCTGATATTATTTGTTTTACTTGTACTAAAACATAACTTCAATAAGATGTTCTGTGCTGGCCAATGGGTATAATTTAGGACCAGACATTGGCAGCACAGGACAGAGAAAGCAGGAGCTAGTCAAATCTTTCCCCCAGTCTTTGATCCAAAACATGAATATTCCTTTGATTCAGAAAGGGTTTGGCCAGCCTTTTTCGCAAACGGTTGCATGTCTCTGCGCTTTCTGGCTGGGGGAAGTGGAAGTGGCAAAGCCTCAGATACCTGGGAATCAAGAGCTGAAAACTCTCCTGGAAACTTCTCATGGTCTAACGAAATTCCCGGGCCAGCTTCCAGGCTGAGCGGATGCAGACAACCAGCCAAACTGAACCACCGAATCTGTCAAGATTCAGCCATCATTTACGAAAGAGGACCGGGATTTTCGAGGGAGTTTGCAAGAGCTGGACACCCACATCCCTTTAAATCCCAGTGGGAGTTTTGCTCCTCTTTCTTGTACTCCTCTGAATTTTCTTGTCTACTCTGTTCAAATATTTTTAAGACCTTGGGCAACACGTTCATTATAGATTTACCTCTGCACCAAAATTACAGAAGCACAAAACTTCATCTGCAGTTGCTGGAACTGTGCAATGTAACATCCTACCACAAAAGCCCCAGACTACACCAGAACTCTTGACCACAGAGAGCTCTGCGCTATCACAAGACAAGTCTAACTAGGTACCCCAGTTTGAAAACTTCAGCCTTCATGCATTCAGAAAAAGTGTGGTGTTGTTTTAAAGCACATTACTCAGAGGCTGAGATGCCTTTCTGCTGGGAGCAGCGTTACAAAGCCGATCTCTGCCTGGATGCCTATTCCAACATGAATCTGACAATTTGCATGTAGGAAAAGCCCTCTCATGCATTCACAGTTTAGATGACCTCCATATATTTGTTTAAAAAATAATTAGGCTTGCTTAGCTTCTGTACTGTTGCATTTTCCTTGTTTTTTTTAAATTAGCTTTTCCTGTAGCGCTCCCAGGCCAGTACAATGCTGGCTTTTAAAAGTGATTTGTCTGTTACCAGGCAGTTTTAAACTTTTACTTCCTAAGTCCTTGCAAACCAGCAATACAAGGAGACTAAAAAAATCTCCTGGGGATTGTTTTTATAGTAACAGTGAAAGCTTAAAATGTTGCAGCAGCAGCCAAATTATTTTTCTTTTAGTGGAAACAATACCAACAACTGGAGTCTACATACAAAACAGTTTAAAGCTGCCCATAAAAATGACTAACAAATGAGTGCTACATTTCTTTTTATCATTTACTCTTTATAAAAAGCGACAGTTTGAAGGCTTCTAATTTTGCAAGTTATTTCCCCTCTATAGTCAATGGTTGTACGGTAATTAAAGGACATATAAAACATGGGCATATACATACTAATACAGTCTAACATTTTTGTGTGGTTTAAGACACAGTTCACTTTCTTTCTCACCCACTAATAGAAAACTAGGTAAATCTATGCAAAATTTAGTCATGGGGCAAAGTTCGATTTTAGACAACATTTTCAGGCACATGCTCATGATTAAAATCCAAGTTCTATTTACTTTCTGTTACACTCCTAAATTGTTCAGAAGGTGGGTGTCCAAAGATGTGTCATTACCTCAGGGCATAGAGGAGTATTTTCTCCCATGACTGAACAAATGACTGCTTCAGCACGGTTGAAATCAAACATTTAAAATATTATTAATTACTAATGCTAATTGTTGAGAATATTTTTTGTCATACATGTTATCCTTAGGTAAGTAATTACTTTTTAGAATCTATTCCTAAAAATGGTACTTGTTGGCATCTAAGTGCCTCCGTCTCTCTTGAAAATGACATTTATGTTTTTAAATCACTAAGGTTGGTTTTGAAATCTTTGCTTGATATTTCATCATCTATTTGCTGGCAAAGGCCCTTTCCATACCTGCAAGCAGTAACAAATATATTACTCCTCCTGAAAGTAAAGAGCTAAAAATAATACAGGACTCAGTCAACATAAAGGCAAAATAGAAAACCATTAGTTCAAGAAACTGAAACAAGAGAACTTAAAGCTCTGGCTGCAGAGCAGTGAAATGCTTCAGACACGACGTGGAGCAGTTGCTGGTCTAATGTGTCCATTGCAGCACATGAAAAGGTTAGGCAGATCCTCGGGGTGGTGTTAGGTGTTGGCACCATGGCACACGCCCCACTGCACCCCTCTGTTAGGATGTGCGATGCAGGACCAGTTGCTGCAGTAACAACTGTTTTACCTACCCAAATGAGGTATTGAAGGCAAGGACAAGTATTTGATAGGCGGTGCGTGGCTGTACTCTGAATTTGATCATTCGTCTTCAAATTCAAAAGGCAAGTGCTTGTTTGTTGAACATCCAAATAATGACGGTGTGGCTGTACATTTGGAGTTTATCAGGTCCTACAGAAAAGGAAGAATTGTTCATATTCTGATGCCTCCCCAAAGCCTGTGTTAGCTAATAATTACTTACTAATTTGCATTAGTAGTAGCCATGAGAATTAGACAAAAAATCCTGGTCCATAAGATCGAGATTAAGCCAGTAACTTTCTAAACCAAAGAATGTCTTCATTCTAAATACTTTTCAAAATGGCAACCATTACTGTGTGAAACTCTGTTCCAGTGTATATAAAACACAGTGGAATAATAACATCTCATTTGATTATACAAAGTAGGTTTTTCCTTAGTGTTTTAGTTCTCAAAATTCCCAGAATACACCACATTGAAACTGTTCACTTGAGAAATTAAGTACCGTATGTGATAAGACAGTCATGTGAAATTTTTAAGCTGTCATTAAAAATTATTATAATTAGGACAAACTATATGAAAATGCTTTAAAATTGAGACCCTGGTGAATTAAAAATTAAGGGGTATATTATGCATTATCATGTTGAAGGGCAGGGATTTACGCTTGTAACTCCCATTAACACTAATGTGAGTTGCAGTCACAAATCCCCATGCCTTGGGATGAGCATACCCCCCCCCCCCACCATTTGTTGTCGCTGAACCACCTTAGTTTTCACAGTACTCACACAATGCCTGTGCCTGCTGAGGAGGAGAGGAATGGCAAATCAGAAGTTTAAACTGTTATCCTTTACAGATCTAGGCCCTCAGATAGAGCCAAATGTAATTCCTCTAAGCAATAGCTGTAATTCCATGAGTAAGATTTACTTGTGAAAAGTAACTGTCGCAGAGTCTACTCTTCCCTGCAACTCCTCCTGTGCTTTTCCCTATGCTTAATAGCTAGGGGTTGGGCTGCAATCATTTTTATTACGTCTCCTCTAAATGTAGGAAGCCTATTGCTGGGTGTGGGCTTGTAAAAGCATCTCAACCAGGAGCCTTCAAAAGGAGCTGCGTTCACGGCAGTGTGCAATTCCCACATGACGAGGGAATGTGTACAATAATGACAGTTAAACACTCCAATTAAACACACCTCTTACCCTGGTGGGGTGTAGGACTGAAGCCTGAGCAGTGAACAGGAGTCTGCTCAGTGGCTATGCTTAGTGTCACAGTCAGGTGAGGGATGAGCTGCTGGGGTTTAGGCTGCAAAATGCTGCCAGTTCACTTTAAGTCTCAGGATAGCTGGTGCTTTCATTATAGCCCCAGCATTAGTAATCATGCGAGTTTGTATCTTGGCGTTCACTGGAAAAAGAAGTAGCCCTTGTTCTTACAAAAGAAACTTGAATAAGTGAACCCTAAAAGTTAATTTATTTGAATTTTTTTTTTTTAATTCTTGATCTGTACACAGAAATATATAGTTTTGGTCATGGAGTCTGTCTTGTGCTCTCATCATCCCATCTGCTCCTTTTTTACATCCTTGGATTTGTCAGTACTGATACCCCTAAAGTAACCTAGTTCATCTGTAGCTTGGGGTTTGCTGAGAGACTACTAATATCTCTCAATAGAAATGTCTTGTCCTACTGCTTTTACAAATGAACCCATACTACTTCTATTTAAAACACATTAAAAGAGTGGTCATATTACCACACTACAGCTTACAGCAAAAAAAAACCCCAGCAAACCACAGCTCATACCTCATACCTTTCTATGGCATTGCAAAATTATACTAATACACTATATTCTTTACAATATGTTTTCACTGGGGCCAAATAAATCTAAATAAAATAGATATATGTAGAGTCAGTACATCTCCTATTTTATTAATTAGCACCTGAGCAAAATGTTTTTCCTCCCTGTTGCCAAACCAAAAAAAGCACTGATGAATTTTCAAGCAAAAAGTAATGAATGCCAGGTTTATTTCTTTATTGGTACCTGTGGATTCTGTTGTATTGCTTGTTAACAGATGCAAGCGGGCAATATAACTATTACATCAGGCAATAATATAGAAACCCAGGCAGTTCCTAAGCAACAGCCCAGCACTGATTCTCGCCAGCTATTCTCTAGGATTCCCTCAGACACAGTAAGTGAAGAGGAGTTGGACAATATAGTCTAATTTTGAGAAAGGAATAAAGCATGAAACTGGTGATTTTCAAAATCATATTTTTGCAGATTTCTTACCAAATCAAAAGAGCTAAAATTGAAAACTGTCAAAAACATTTCAGCTCAAGAGCTGCATAAACTTTTCTATTGTTCAGACAGCTAAACAGACACAGCTATTTTGCTTTATATCTTGCCCACAAAAATAACGAAAAATAAAGATCATAATAATAGAGCCTCTTCAGCTTGTTGGACAGAAACTGGATTTTGTGGTGTTTCTTTTTGCAGATTCACTCATCAGTTTAGCCCAAAAGTAAAACATTTTTCGTCTGTTCTGTATGAATTCCACAGTCAGTCAAATCTGGATGCTGATGGAAAAATTCATAATAAATCATTCTGTTTAAGCCATATAGACTGTGTGTGTGCACACATAATTTTGCATGTACACAAGATAAAAAGGTGTATTTCAAAGCAATGTCACTTTCAGATGTCACTAGCTGATACAGTTTCTTAGCCTACACATTGCATATTGTAAAAAGGACATCTGCTTTATATATAACTGGGGATTCAATGAAGCAGCAAGCTGGGATCTTTTTTATTATCCATAACTTTCCTTGCAATGGACCAATCCAAGCTTGGACTCAGTATTTGGAGAACATTGTTTCCACACTTTGGTTTAGTCCAATATGGCACTCTGCGTCAAGCTCAGGTTTTGAGCCAAACTTCTATGAAGGATAGTGCTCTTTCATCTATGTATGAATAATGCCCTTTCAGAAAACAGTTTATATTTAGAATAAATAAGAACAGGCATACATGCACAAGCACATACACTTATGGACGCAAACACATATGCTTCCAGGAGCAAAAGCATGAACGAGGAGAAAATATTGTAAACCAGATGTTCTCTGGGTTTTAATGCTCCATTGATTTCCATACACCATGTAAGGTTCTGGTCTGTTAAGGGAGTAGAAGTAAGTTCGGCACAGGAGCTTGCAGCGCTAGCAGTTTTATCTTGCTTGGGAGGTAGGAAGTGGTGGCTTTCTTCATTGAAGACTGATTTTTTGCAAAAAAGCGATGGCATTTCCAAAACAAAATTCTCTGTTGAGATATTTGAATTATGGGCCAAAATACTTCCCTTTTCGATCAAAAAAGAAAAATCAATCTCATTCACAAGAGCTACGGTTGCATGCCTCAAGCCTCTTGCTCTCTGGGCTCATCTCTCCCTTCTTGTTTTACAGACCAAATTAGGATGTGCAAGATGAAGATACTGAACTTCTGGGCACTGCAGGATGTGTGGCTGCAGGGGTGGGAAGCATCCAGGCACCCAGGCTGTGCTCCCCACCAAGGTATCAGTGCAGTGGATGTGATTCAATGGCTTTTATCTCATTTCTCTACCAAGCTGTTCCAGTTTTCAGGTATTAGATATTTTTCAAATAAGCAATAAAATACGGTTTGAGAAACAGACACTTTCTGCTCCTCAAAGGGAAGAGAAATATGCATCTCAATGAAACCCCATTTTCTATTAAAAAACCGTTTTGGTAAAACAAAGTCACACATCCATACAACTCAGTCCACACAATTTCCATGTGTTTCCACCAGCTCCTCCTTCCCCTCCCAATCTCCAAGCCATTCCCTTTCTGCCTGATACATGTTGACATGAGAATTAAATCACTAAGAAGTATGAATGCTTTAGCTTTAACAGAAAGCCAGGTTACTATTCCTAGAATGGAAAGTTAAATGAAATCATGCTGTGAGTGAATTCCTATTGATTTCTTCAGGATTGATCAGAAACATTTGTCAAACTTTTGTTTTCTTTCTGTCCTACATCTTCTTTAGACACATAGTTAAACATGCTAAGGAACGTTTACATTTTAAAAACGTGTTCTAAGGTCTTTATATAAACATACATGTAATAAAAGTGACTGCTGATTTATACTATCTATATACATTTGGATACTTTATTTTCTAAGCCAAGGTTTTAAAGAATAGGTGCCTAAATTCAGACACCTATGTCTATGTTTACAGTCTTCAGTTGCATGATTTTCAAACATGTTAGTACTCAGAAACTCTTTTTTTTTCCTGTAAACTTAAGGTGCCCAGAAGTTTTGGAAAAAAATTACATTGAGCTGGTTTTCAGCCATTAGAATCAGAAAAGGAAAATTAAAGATTATAAACACACAAAAGATTTAAAGGCAAAAATAAGAAAACTATAAATCCACAGTTTTTTTCCCCACATTTAATTGAAGAAAATGGGTTGCTTTGGTGTAAGGCACATGAGTCCAATCTGGCAGATTTATGCTTGCTAACTGAATTTGACCTAAAGCCCTCATTCAAAACATTTGTCTTTTCTTCTTCAGGTTCACACCGAGGCCTCCAGTTTCAAAAATGTGTGTGTGCTTCTGCACCTAATGTATATGCATATTCAGTGTGAACGCATATGGAAACGGAGCATCCATGCCAACAATTTTACAGCTAACAGGCTTTTTGCATGTGCGAGTCTCTGAGGATTGTATGCTGTTGGGGTAATTGTGCATGTAAATCCAGCAGGCAGTCACACACAGAGTTATAACCTGTACAGCTGCATTATACATTTCTTTTTTAAACCAGCTAGCAAAAGGTAGTGAGAAAAATTATGCAGTTTTACACACTGGACCTTGAAATAGTAATAATAGAAAATATCTAAAAACTGATTATGGATCTTGAAATGATGTGGTTCAGCTTTCAAAACCTGTCCCTGAGCCCTCCTCATAAACACAGGTCACTCTTATATTTAGGCACACTAAGATTTGTGGTTTTAATTACAAGCAAATTTTGATGCAGTAAACGTAAAATGATGCTGTTCTAAAATCTAAGGGGAGAATAAGCAAAAAAAGAACCCAAACCCCAAACAACTAGGAAGAAATAAATAATTACAGAACTAGAAAAAGTTAGTGGAGCAGCTGTGTAAATAATAAGAACAATGTTAAAGAATAAAAGGAAACTTCCAGAGCCACTTGGGATGAGGAGGGAGCCTAAAATCACTGATTGCTCTAATTAGGTCTTGCTCATTGGTGTGCCTGTTTTTTCTGCCAATTCCAGGTCCTTTCTTGAAAGGCACCGGAAGAAGGGAAGGAAAATGAGGTTATCCTATAAAATAATCTACAACTATTTGGTAAGGGCACAGAAATAGAGAATGAAGCAATGGTTTAATATTAGGACTAGAAGCTGCATGAAGTAAGTCATCAGCTGAACATTTACTTCATTCATCAGTGCAGAGCAAATGTTGAAATGTGTTGAAGTCAATGAAAAACTTTCACAGTTTGGCTGCAGGCTTTGCTGAATGACACCGCTTGTCCATGGAAATACTTTGAACCTCAAACACCGAGCTACGTTTGTGCATCAGGAGCTCCAGACTGGGAAGATGGCAAGATAAGAAAGGCATCCTCTAATATCCTGGGGGAAGGGGATGTGTGGTTTCAGACCTAGTGGGTGAGTTCTCCATTCTTAATCTAAACTTTGTAACAGTTTTCAAGGCCTCGAAGATAGAGTAGGATCAGCAGAGAAGAAAAACTAGATCAATGAACATGTTCCTATTTTTGCTTATAGAAGTTACATATAGTAAACCAGTAATATAAAATACCCTTGTTTAGTCTAACTAGAGATCTGCTGCTTGCATGTCTCAGGATGTCAATTAGATTCTTGAGACTTCTTTACTAAAAGACAAGGTGCTAGGAAGAAACTATTAGTTAAATCCTAATGATTAGTATTTGTCTGGTTAATCCTCACTTTGTAAACGAATGCAAGGCTTCGAAAAGGAGCCAGGGGTGCTCCCTCTGGACAGGAGCTATGTATTTCCCTGAAGAGACCCAGGGCACGGTTGAGGCCATGACGCTTTGCAGACATCAGCATGCTTTGATCACCACAGAGAACAGAGCTACCTCTAGTGCTCAGGATTCTTCACATTGATTTACTCTGGTATTTATGATATTACTGTGTACAAGAGATGGAATTTTTTGCAATTCTGATTCCAGTCCACAATGTAAGCTGGATCAAGACCACAAGCAACTCATTTCGCATTAGTGCAAGAGCAATTCCTATATGGAGAAGGACCCAAGTTGTATGTGAACTGGACGTGAAAGGTGTAGAAAGGCTGGGCAATTCATTAACAGTTCCCTTGGCAATCACATCCCTTACCATCCTCCTGCCTTTCCAGCAAGGGCTTTACAGTAGGAAACACACCTCCCAGCACCAGCCCAAATTCTGCAATAGTAGCCAGGGTTGCTATTAAACAAGAAGACTGAGCTGACACTGCTCCTCAGCTCATTGCAGCATCCACTCAGCACAGTACAGCAGCTCTGCTGTGTACCCAAGCTCACATATTGCCAGTCCCTAACCAATGCAAACTGAGATACACCCTGCTGTTACCTTGGCAAAACAACATAACCTACACAAACGTATACAAAAATTGTTTTGCTGTCCTGCCGCAGCTGTGATTATTGCTCGTACACACTAAGAACCATGAGCCACTGTTGGGCCAAAAGTTGTGCAAACGCAGAGTTACTAGCCCATGGGTCTGACTTGCTTAAACTGGCAAGGAGCCAATGCTCTGCTGTAGATCTGCTGGAAGGCAGAAAAGAAACCTGGTGAAGAACGGTCTGAAAAGACTCCCTTTGTGCCAGTATGCTAAGTAGAAAGTCACTGCTGAATACACATGGGCCAGATCCAAAATCTATTTAACACTGTGGGAATTTTTGTGCTGACTATGATGGCCTTTGCTGCAGCCCGTGGGCTCTGACCTTCTATATCCTGTGCAGCTGTACAGTCATCTTTGTGAAAGCAAATTAGGTGTATTATAAGCATGAAATTACCTGTAAGCTCTCTAGAACTAATTTGTGTTGGTGACATGAACAAATCAAGGTACACGACAAAAGAGACAGGATCTGATACATCTACAAGGTAAATCAGAGACCAAAACAAATGGAAAGAGTTAGTTTGGAGAATTCTGTAAATAGCAAGAAAAAGGAAATAACACCACTTGGGGAAAATCTTCAGGCCAATGAATCCAGACGAGTTTAGCCATTGATGTCAGTGGGACAAATGCTGACATTGCATAAAGCACATGAATGTTATGAAATACAAAGCCTTTTAGAAACGAGGCCAAGACCACTAATTGTTTTTCACCAGATTCATAATTCCCAGCACAGGATCCTATCCACTGACAGCTGCTGTCCTCGACCTGGCATCTTCCTTTTGCTGTTCATATTTTTGCACGAAGGTGGTTGCAAAATTACTGTGCCGTCTCCTTCAGCAGTCAGAAGGGCCTATACTGGGAGAAGGCAAGTGTTTGGAAGTAAATGCCTAGGAACTGAATGCTCCTTGTTTGAATTCTTTCTTAGCTATGAAACATGTGAAGCCTGCCTGGTGCCTACTCCATTTCCTGAACAAGGGCCATGGGGAGACAAAAGCCAATGCGAACTGTGCTCCAGCAGGACTGGACTTTTAGAGGCTTTCTAAGGAAAGTCCATCCTGCACAAATTAAAGCAGTCTTGTGGGCCCTGGATCTCACCAGCCGCACTGGCACTGCCACAATGCATGTATTCAAAGATGGTCATGTTCTCTTTGACTTTTAGGTTATACTGTTGACCCAGTGCCTGGGCCACCCTTGGTGAGCTTGCAAAGCATTTGCTGTCAGTCCCACATCCTAGGTTCACTAGAATGTGAGCAAACTCTTACTATTACTTTTGTACAACGATTGACTGCAAGCTATATCCTTCCCCAAATTTCATCACTATTTTCTCTGGTTAGTAGATGCCATTATTACGAAGTGCAGTTGCAGTATGATGTCAGATAATAGTCATGTTGAGGTTGGGGTTTTTTTCAGTCTCCTTTGCCAAGTCTGAGTTACTTGCTTCCTGACTGAGTTGATTCACTACCTTAATTTTTAGAATATATTGTTTTAGTAGTTGTGTGATTTTATGTTGTGTGTGCATGAAAACGAGCAAAAAAATTAATTCTGTTTCTAACTGAAATCAAGCAATCTCTATATCTATCTATCTATTTATCTAAATATGCGTATAGAGGAAGTAGGTATCTATTCAGTAGGGTATGGCGGTCTTAGAATTCAATCACAACCGGAGTTCTAATTACCTGGTGTTCTAAATCACTGTCCTATCCTGCATCTAGAAGAGTTACAGAAGGATAAAACGCCTTCATGTAGCTTTTAGCTGCTAATAGCATTTCTATGATTGCAAGATCTGGCAAGAGAGTCAAACACCACATTTTCCCAAAGGTATGTAAAGCATGCAGAGCTGACGGAAAGATTAACAAGTTTTCTGTGGAAGGAGCACACATCTGCTAGGGTGAGGAGAGCCTTCACTGATGTGCCACTTGTAAATGCATGTGAACTCTGTAATAGGTGCGGTGCTTTTTCTCAACAGCTGCGATCTTTTCATTGTACCTCTTTTGTTGAATTCAGATAAAAGCACTTAATTGTCAACAAATCTAATATCTGTTCTTGTCCCACTTGAAAGGGTCAAATGAAATTTCCCACCAGAGAACAAAAAAACCTAGTGAGTATGGGTGGCAACATGCCAAGAGAGAGGGGAGGAGAGGTAGTGCCTCTGGTGCCTCAGCAGAGCAATAATGTCAAGAAGCATGAAAAGCACTCTCCAGGCTTGCACACAGCCACACGGTAAGAGGCGGGGATAGCATGGCAGCCAGACATGAGCTGTGAAATCACCTCCCTCCTGAGCTGCTGGGGCAGATCCTCCTCCCCTGAGGCTCCAAGGGACCAGATGAAGCTATTTGGGGTTGCTGTCTCATGGTGGAGGAGGTCAAGAGACAGGGGTGCTCAGGCTGGAGTGGGAGCCCACTGCAGAGGAGGAACAGCCTCTTGCTGACTTCACGGTCATAGGCAGTATTTCCAATGTACCTGCCTCTGCAGGGAGCAAAGGTTCACGAAGCTGGAGAGGAAGAGAAGATGGAAACTTTCCTCTCTCAAGTCTACCTCCAGTCAGGCATTGCTTGTAATGCTGGCTGGAGACTCTATGCCATATTGAGAGAAGGACTTAAAAAATGGCACAATGGCGGCACCAAACCATTATCAAAATATACGTGCATACACTGCAGAGTTGCAGTGTACGTTGTTGTGCTAAAAGGCATTTCAGCCAGTACACCAAATACAGAGTCTATAGATTTCTAGCAGCTGAAGGGGGAAGCAGGTGTATATTTAGCCCATTCAGATGTGCTCTTAAGTACAGGTAAATATTTTGCTAGGTCAGAGCTTCTGTGTGCTAACAAACCACACATGCCAAAGTGTCCATTTCCCAGGAGCCTGTGCTTTGCTCATTCTCTCAAGCATCTGCAGCATCAGTGCAAGGTGTTTGTCTTGTACTAACCATTTCTCCTCTCTAGTGTCACTGCAGAGGCAGCTCCCCCTGCACTGCAGAAAACAAGTTATCCTGGTAGTGGCAGGTTGTAGCCCAGCTCACCAGGGACAATGTCCTTGTGCAATACTTCCTGATACCTTCCTAGATCCCAAGTCTAGAACAAAAGGCACAGAGCAGTTAGAGACCAGATGTGGTTAGAAATGAGATAATTTTAATCTTCCAAGTTAAAGCTATTAGGTACTATAACCTCTTCTTTGCATTATTTGCACGGGCTGTGGAATAACAACACCCAGAGAACTGCCGCACTGTAAACTCGGGGAAAACCTGTTGCCTGTTGAGGACAGGGGATGGGAAGTTAAGGCACAAAGGAGGCACTGTAATCAATGAACATGGAGGAGCCCATCACTAACAAACACCCTTGTCCTGTATCAGCAATTGGATACAGTTGTGAGAATAAAAGGGACCTTGGGCGCGAATGACTTAGGGCAGCATAAATATGTATTATGAATTTTAGTCTCAGACATAATTAAATGCCATTTGTGAGATCTATGCTTGTTTTTCATCTCATTTGAGTTTTACAGAATGAATTAACTAACAAATGTGCCTCTGATTCTACCATAACAAATAATTTCTCAGAATGGTTGCCTCCAAGCAGCAGCGAGTGACTGGGGGAAGTGACCTTCTGCTGCAAAGTTGTCACGTTCCAGCAGAGCCCTGAGTAGCAATGACAGCCTCGGTAATGGGGAGCCCAGAGTGGCCTGGTAGTCTTGTTGATAACTTGTTAATTTATTTAGTGCAGTGGTGCAGAGGCAAAGATCTGGAGCAAAGGGTGGGGTAAGCTGAGCCTCAGGGTTGAAATATGTGAATATTCTGGTTTGGAGGAAAAAAATAGATTCTTGTTCATTGTCACTAAATGAGGTTGGTGACGGGTGCCACTGGCAAGCAAATCGGCAAATATTTGTACCCATGCAGCTTACATTTAAGAAAATACACAGCAAATGTATGGTCAGCATGTGCATAGTTTGGGTAACAGAGCAGTAAGTGCTCCTCTCCTGGTCACTTTTCAAATTTGAAAGCACATTTAGGGCACACCAAGTGACTGTCACTCTGAGCTGGGAGAGTCATAGGATGAGAAACGGTCTATTTGCTTTTGACAGGCAAAAGGGAGAAAGAGTTAAAGACCATAGGTGGAGAAATCCTTTAATTGCAGTTTAACTATCTTGAAAAGTTATCTCACTCTGTTCCATGACATTAAAGCAAAGGTCCTTCTTATACTTAGCAAATTATTATAGCAAGTGGATGGATTTGTTAGCCATGACTTAGCTATAGTTTCTGAAGAATTAAATGGTCATAAATCTGTAGATGATGCATACTTTAAAGGATCTGATGTCTTCTCCTAGTGACAAAATCCTTCCAGATACCAGATCCATTGGTAATGACACAAAATGGACACCCCAAAATCAAAGCAGTTGTTTTCCCTTTGGACAGTCTCATGTGTTGGTCCTAGCAGAAGGCCTTCTACAGCTGTATACTACATGCTGCATAGTTCATAAATTTATGGAAGTTGTTCACCATATCAGGTTTGTGAAAATATGCAACAAATACTCTAAAGAGAGCTGGAAAGCAACACTGGCAAACTGGTAAGTCAAACAAACTTGGTAAGGGTTGTCCTCTCTACATATCTTAAAGAAGATGTGGTAGAAAGTATTTAACAAATAACGTGCTGTCGTTTGAAAAACAAAACCAGATGGTGGTGTTAATGTATCCAGTGACTTAAACATAATGCCATGTGTCTGCAGGAAAACAATAACCCCCACACACCAAAATCCTGAAAACCTCAAGTCATGTACACTGTGGAGTTCTCTTACGAATGAGAGGAAAGAAACAGCACCCTGAGGCCAGTTATCCATAGCAGTACTGGTGGCAAGCATTGGATCGCGACCATGAGTACAGCCATTCTCAAGGCAGGCTGAGAAGGAAAAGCCAATTTTCCTCTTGCCCAGTGTGGGAAGTGGTGCTCTGGACTCTCTGTATCACTCCGAGCTGCAGTCACACTGTCTATATCTGCTGCCTCAAGAGCTACAGGAAGCCTTTTCAGTCACACATCTTTTTGCTCTTCACAGGCCCCACACGTATTGCTGCAGCTGAGCTGTGTCCTGCAGCTTCTGGAGGATTTGGAGCACGCACAGGACACCTCTGGTCTTGACCTCAGCACATGAACGTGCACAAGGTATTTCCCATGAACATTTATTATCCCTAGTACCACAGTCAACAGTTGGCTGGGTAACTGAGCAAATTTACTTGAACTCTTTATTTCCCAGGTCTTATTTTTCTAAGGCAGGCAATAAATCAATGACAGGAAAAGTACTCACCAGGCAGAAATTGGGTAGCTCCATGACTTAATCAGCACTGATTAATGCCGGTCGGGAATCTATCTCTGCATTTCTTTGGAATACATTTTGGAAAGTCTAGTAGTTCCTAGCGGAGTTTTGCATGAAAAATTAGATTACTTTCATATTCCTGTCTCTCCTTAACTAGCACGCTCCTTGAGGCTCACGCCATCTTTCCATGTAGGTATGTACGGGTGCTATGTGGACCAGTGCTCCCTTGGGAGACAAAGCCAGATGATCACTGGAGAGCCCAGCACCAGGTTTGTGCGACAGGCAGCGGAAAGGCACAGCAGCTGCAGCCGGATAAGACTCTTCTCTTCCTCTCTGGCCGTAGCAAACTGAAAACACCAAAGATACGTCAGAGAGAAGCAGCCAGAGGTAGGGATGGGGGATGGAGCTGCGTCAGACACAGCCCTTCTTCTGCAGGGGTGGAAGAGGAGCCATGACTCCCTAGGAAGGTCAAGGCCAAACAACCCGGGCAAGAAACCCCCAGACGGATAAACAATCCAGACACCTGGTGAGATCCCGGCATTGCTGCAATCAGTGAGGTTTTGGCACCAACTTTGACACTGCCAGGATTTCCCTTGTAATTAGCAGCATGCAGCCCGTCTGGGGAGGATGTTCCCTCCGGAAAGCTGCTGGAACCGGGCTCTGAATCGAGCTTAATCTCTGTGAAGCAAGGAATAACACCCAGTTAGTCTCTGCCCCCCAAGCATGAGAAAAATGCTAACTTGAGCTCAACAATATTAGATGCTACCGAGAACTCTAACTGATGTCTGGCTTGGTTGCTGCCAGGATGTTTTTAAGGTGCTCATGGTGGCTACTGAACAGCCTCCCAGCGCAGCACTGGAATAGACTGGGAGCAGCCATGAGAAGGGAGTAAGAGCTTAATGTATGGCAAAGAGAGAGTAAACTTCCGAGCATGCAGAAGTGTTTGCATACCCTTCTTCAGCACCAGCAAGATAGGAAGGCACATATGAGCCTGGCAAATTAAAACAGTGTATGATATAAGGCTCCCACTGGTGGACCATCAAAAGTAATAGATATTTCAGTTTCTACATGATCCAGACACACTCACAAGCAAAATTCCTCCACAATAGGGTTTTTCTTTAAAAGGAAAGAAAAAAATTAATCTGTGTTGTTAAAGACCTCAGCTACCTGTATTTGAACATCATTTTCTGAAAAGATGAAAAACATACATTTTCATTTCATTTCAGATTAGCATGGTAAACAGCTAGATCTGTTCTTTCAAGTGGAGCATTCAGCTCCATTTGTTAGCTTTGTTGCTGATATTTCACCTCTTTTATTTACTTAACATAGTTTGACAAGAAATTCTCAGTGAGATAATATATCTACATGAAAGACTGGCTTGGGGAACAAGTCCAGAGGTTTCAGTCGAAGAGAATCAATTATTTATGTCTTTGCCATTTTGGTCTGCCTCCATTCCACAGAAAGCCCTTGGAAGAGTTACCCAACCAGATGAACATTTTTGGTAGAAAAAAATACATTCTATTTTTAGAAATAAAATTTGTAGCATCAGTGTAAATCAGGATTGAACCCTCTTGTGGAAAACAAAAAATTAAATCAGGGTGATAGAAGCTATCACCCTGTAAAACAAAGCCCTCTCCCCAGCCAGACAGGATGGCCCCTGCCGCAAGGAGCTGCCAGCACAAAGTGAATTAGAAAATATTCCTGTTGCTTTCTGCCACACAGAATTAGACAAACTTCTATACATTCTATACCTACAAGTCAGCTTTATTTCTCCTGAACAGCACAGTAGGAATAATCCTTACAGAGCAACCAGCTGGTGCAAGGAGTTTCTGAAGCTGAACTAAGGCAAGTGGCGGAGGACACCTACATTCTTCAATAAATATCAGAAAGAAAAATTCCTTACCCGGTCTGGATGGCTCAAATACATAAAACAGAGCAGTTTCATATACAGCCCATTCCAGCTCTAATGAGCACTCATACCCTGAAGAGACCCAAGTCTCTGGAGTTTGCTATGTTTCAGCAGCACATGGTGGGACCATGCCTGACATTAATCTAAAAGCCAGCACACGCGCTGTAACCAAAGGCTGTCAGGCTGCAGGTACAGCCGTGCAGCTCCAGCTCCTGTATCAGTATCGCAGTAAGTAATGATGGGAAGTTTTACAACCCGAGAGCACTTTGTTAGTCAGAGGCCAATGAGAAAGAATGACGAATATGAAAAAAGGCATTAATATATAAATAGGATGGAGAAATGAGAGGGAACGGGCAGTGCGTTTAAACAATAAGTAGAGAAACCAAAGTATACTAAAGACTTACCCAAAGAAAAAGCCCGGCCTTCCTCATGTTCCTGTGGGAGCCCAGGTGAAATCTTGCCCTCACTTTGATGACGGAGGATCAGGTCCTTGGGAGATGGGGAAAGTTTGGACATAACGAAAAGAAAGAATGTACTGCAAAGTGAAGGAAAATAAGTGAGCAGTGCCGTACAAAAATAACGATTCAGTAGCTAGTAGGCAATATTGTCATCTCTGCACACATCCAAGGACTTAAGTGACCCACTACTCTGGCTGAGGATCTGCTCCATTAATAATAAGAAAGAGCAACTTAAACTATGGCTTTTTCATTGTGTTTAATACAGGTTTGGGGAATACGTTATCAAAGGCTCCAATTCTGGCCAAAGTCCACAGGCGTCATCACCTGTGGTCAGGCCCTGGATAGAAAGATCAGAGCTATCTTTGCTTGCCCTACCACCAAAAACAGATCAATCAGAAGTAACTCAAAAGGAAATAGTCTACAGGGAACAGATGAAGATGCATTTAGAGGAAATAATCCCCATTCAGGATGCCATTATTAAAAGAGAGAGATAACTATCAGAGCTAAGATATGTCAGGGCAACCTCGTTGACATGGGACTGGAGAACTTCTGCTGTAAAAGCAGAGAAACTAGGTCAGTGCTTTTTGAAGAGAGGAAAGCTCAGGCTGGACATCATTATTTTATATATGATTCTAAGGGGAAGAGCTAGGAGAGATGTCAGAAAACTAGTGTGAAATGCAAGAACAAATGGACAGGCTCTAAGAAAGACAAATGAAGAGAAACGAAAGGAGGCTCGAGCTCAAGGGATATAAGCATTTCTGTACACACTAAGTAGTTAATGCAAGGACTGGGATACAGAAAAGGCTAATAAGAACAACCAGTAAGGGTTTGGGAAAGGAAAAGCTTTGTGAGGTACAGTCATCTGAGAGCAGACAAATCTGCCTCTTGATCTTGGTCTGTCCCTAGAATTGCCCAAGTTTCAATCTCAAAATTACTTCGAAATTCACATAAAGTAAATCTCTGTGCAAGCGCAATAGATTGAAGGGACAATTCAGTTTATCGCTTGAAAATAAAACTCAGAAGAACGTTTGCCTTCTAATTCTAGTAATATAAATGTAATTACAAGGGCTAATTCCAATTCAAACGTTAACTTATAAGGATTGGTGGAGGTAGCAGCCTGCAGAGAAAGAGATGATGCTGGAATCCTGATCCTTACATTTGATCAATAGTTCAGTGTTAATAGACTTTATTTATGAGTTGGAGCATATGGTTTGAAAATGAGCCTAATGATTAGGTTGCATGTATATAGACACACACTTCTCTAAGCACTAGAATATTTGCATGTTGCAGTTGTCTCTAAAGAAGAAAGAAAAGCCTCTCCTCTGTGGTGGTGTAACAGATTAGAAGACTCTTCCAAAAAAAAGCAGAATGTGAACTACCATGCAACTTCCAGAACATGTTGGTTTAAACACAAATGAAACCAATACTCTTTGTCCTGAGTATCTAAGATGCATACCAGTCACTCGGAAAAAAAAAAGAAGTAGATTGAACGAATAGCCTGGGGCGAGGAGAATTTGAAGAGAGAGAGGAGAATCAGCGGTCTGTGTAGTCCAGGGTTCTTTCAGTGCATTTTCTTATATCCTCTGAATGTAAAGGCTAAACTTCATCTGGTAGAAAGAAGTATGACATTATTGAAGCTGATGGAGCTAAGCTATGGATCTGGTCCCAGATACGTATTCTAATACATATAAAGAAGAAAACAGGGAAAAAGGTAGCATAAACATAATAGACCCAACAGTTCCAACAGACCCACTGAATATAAGTTGAATTCTGAGATCCTGTAAAAAGCCAAATGCCAGTCCTGTTCCTTGGGAATTTTCCTTGCTTAGAATAATGAATTTTTTCACTGTATTACCTTGTTCTGAGTAATGTCACAAACCTTCCTCTCTTCTAGCCCAATGGTTAAACAAGAAAGGTTTGGAAATGAAAGTGTGAGAAGGAAATAGTTCAAGCATGCTATAGCTCTGTCCCCTTCCATTCTGCTCAGTGGTAGAAAAATGTACCCACAGCTTCCAGAGCATAAAGATCCATGACACTGAGACGCTCAGAAATTTGGAGTTCAACAGAGGATTCCATACACACATATTGAAAACTTTCACAGTACCCTCAGATCAATTTTGAACTGCCAGGATATGATACTGAGATGAACTGGCCCATCTCAACCGTTATAGCCAATGAGACATTGATGTTGACATGGAATCAAAATTTGTCATGATGCTGGAAAAGAGCAAGGATCACAGGGGTGAGTGATACTGATCAAAGCAGATGAGAGTCAGGAATCTTTGTGCAGGAGATGCAAACTCACACACATACCTCAGCGATCTGAAGCCTTCAGTTAATACGCTGTCTATTAAAATTTGTTCAAATGCAGCACCTGTCATAGCATGTACAGGAAAAATGTTTGTTAGGTCAATCTTACACAAGAAGAGAGAGCTGGAGTAGGAGGGGAGCTAACCCTAGCTGGCTGGGAGCGGGTGCGCAGCCTAAGCAGTTTTATCTGTGCACTTTGTCTTCTCCTCAGCATCAAAACTCAAAGGTTATTGCACTATTTGGACTTTAGTTTTACTGCAGTGTGATCATTTCTCACAGCCTTGGTAATATTTGAATGTCTGGCATGCCTTAACATTTGTCTTATAGCAGTACTCTGCTAGGAAGAGAAGAGGAACGCAATGCTTGTGTTTTACTGATTGCCTGCAGTAGAGACAAGATTGGAAATGGGTTTCCTATAGCTAGAGCTTTCCTATAGCTTGGGGCATTCACCGTCCCATTGCACCCTCATGGATCAGTGCTCGCAGGAGAACAAGCAGCAGCATCCAGGCAGTACAGCTGCCACAGGCCCAGTACTGCTGTGCTAACACTCTGCTGGTGGTTTGGTAGCATATGTAACAGTGGTATCAGGAATTCTCTAAGATATAGAAAATACGATGGCCAATGAATTTTCACCTCTCACTGGGTGCTTAAAACAACATGCCATTACTATAGCAGCTGGGCACTCTGTGGGAAGAGCTTTCATATCTGATATATATACAGGCTATCACAAAAGATTATTTGTATTATTGTGTGTCCTTAAGCAATAGGAAAGCAGCAGATTTGTATTTCAGGCAGTCCCAAATGTCATTGTTATTGTCCATGCTGTTGTTGTCTACCTTAACCTGAACTTTGAAAGCTCACTGCATATCAGACAGTTTCAGAGCAAGCCCATGTTCTTAATGAGTAAATGAAGTTACTGTTACTTTAGTTTATTCTAAGTGTTAAACCCAGCATGGGATCTAACCTGGAATAGTCATCTTGAGAATATTGCGGTGGAAAGTAGAGCACAGGATTTAACATTGGAAATTAGAAGTTGATCCTACTTCTTATACAAAATTGAGATTGACAAAATTGAGGTTTATCTACATAAACCTTTAAACAAAGATGTGGCTCTGAATCAAAATTAGGGAACTGGAGAAATGAAGTTGAGGACTTCTTTGTTCTATTAAAGGAAACTTGCCCAGCAAGACTGTCAGCAGAAAGAGCTGCCACAGCAGAGATCTAAGAACAGACGTTAATGGAGTCAGTTCTTTTACTGGAGGTTAATTTTGAATAAATCAGGGTTGTTTAAAAATTACAATTATTGATTACTTAAATTTATACTAGGAGCTTAGCCCTCTTAGTCTTGAAGAGTCTGCACACCAAATTGGTATGAATGACCAACTGAAAGAAAATAAGCCCCATCATTAGTTAATTAACTGCTGTTCAAATTGGATCTAATGCTAGCAATGGTTTTGGAGGTCTGTTCCTCACAAGAACAAATAAAAGGGGTTTTTGCAAGTCTCTCTCTGCACTCAGATTCCATAAAGCAGCCTATCCTGTGTCTGACTATAAAGAATAATATGTCCATCTCCAAAACACAATCCTCAAACAGCAGAGTAAGATAGTTTGAAAGTAGCTTATGGCTCTAAAAGTCCAACAGCAAAACGCACAAAGCTGACTTGCACGGCTATACAAGCAATCTCCAGACTTTTATGAAAGTTAACAAGGCTTAAGTCTGAAAAAGAAACGCTCAGGACATAAACCAGGACTATCCAGGGGATACTGCTGCAGCTATATGCCTGATTCACATCTCACCAGCTCACTGTGTGCCAGATCTAATGTGGGAGCAGTCAGGATCAGGCCCTTTGCATATGGAGGGGAAACAGCTGGAAGAGAGAAAAGGGGCGACATTCAAGGCAATGTGGTACCAAACACAGGGGGCTGGAGGAGAGTAAAATAAGAAATGAAGGGGCACCATGTTGGCATGAAGTGATACGCTGTCACAGGCTGCTCCCAAGCTGATCCCACACTTAAAAATAGATTGACATTTATCCAGGAGGCGAGTTTGTTATTCTGTAACTACAGCATTTTCTATTATGTTTGAGAAGGGAAAGAAGATTGGATCTTGCTCAGAAGTATAAAAATTCATCTCCTAGCAGGGGATAATAGCAGAAGAACAGGGGCAGACAACAACTGCAGATTTAGAAGAGTTCAGTGCGGTCCCTGGAAAGGAAGACACATTCAGTGCTGAGCCGAGTTGCTGTCCCACGCTTGCAGCTAGGCCAGCCATGTGGCACCCAGGCTGGGGGGTGACCCATAGGCAGCAACTCTGCCCAGCTCCTCTCCTCTCCATAACGGTCCCTCTTAGGCCACTCTAGACAATTTTTGCTGTAAGTCAACTGAATATCACACAGAAAGCCACTAGAGCAGACAGGGCTAATGCGCCAGTAAGGCCCTGATCTAGTGGAAGTATTGGGGTGGAATTAGGATTAGGACTGTAGCGTGCTGTGCACTGTACAAAGGAGGTGTTAGCTGTCAGGGTGTGGGTATGTGTGTGTGCATGTACACACACACACATATATCCCCAGATAGATGTGAAGAATCTATGCACTACCTGGCTCTTGCAATTGCACATTAGGTACTGCAAAACCCTTAACTTTCTGCAAAAAATCCGAAGCTCTTTTGTTTCAGTGTGTAACTGTTGATCTAAAATGGGAGTTCTTGTTTTCTAATTCACAAAGCTTAAAAGATTGCTCATTTTATATTAAAATGATAGCCTTTGCAAGAGACCTTCAATCTAATTAAAGCCAGGAGATTAGCATCCCTCAGAATATTTGCAAAGCCTGCAATGTGAAGTTAATGAAATGTGCACACTTTTATAAAGCTTTAATTTTTAATGAAATAATTCAGGATACGGACCCTGCTTCTCTGCCTTACCTGCTTTGTCCAAAACAGGGGCTATTTACAAACAACACAAAGTTCTGGGATGAGGAAAACAGAGGACAATACAACAGAAAGGCTTCTTTGTACCTGCTACAAGCCTCTCTTTCATCTCTTCTATTAAGCCTAGGAATTTAAGTCTCCCTGATTAATAATAATGAATGAGAATATGATTTTAGAGTTGCAGTCATTCCTGAAAGTTATGGATATGTGTGTATTTATATATATGAAATATAACATTTCAAATATATAACGTATCCTTTATTTATATATATAAATGTATATATATGTACCTAATAAATTAAATATACAGTTACATATAAAAACACGGAGACTGCTAAGGAACCTTAAATAAAGCAAACAAGGCAAAACAGAAGCCAGTGTTGTAAGTGAATGTCTCGTATTTGGAGAAATGGGCTGAGCTCAGAGGTAAGGGGAGCAGCCAGGACTGTAGCAGTCTAGTTCAGAGGGGATGACCAAAGGAAAACCTAAGCAATTCCAACCACCTTTTAGGCTAGGCTCCTCTAATGATGGGCCCACTCCTCTGTTATTGCTTGAGAAGGAAGAAAAGAGGCAAAAAGCTGAAGCCCAGAGAGCAGCAAGCCCTGTTCAAAGACACAGCTGCTCTCCCCGGTGTCATGGGGGAGTGTGTCCCCGGGGACCATGCACACCCTTTCCTGGGCTGTTTTAGAAACAGCTACACCGTTAATGCTATTTATTGTATCTGCTTCTTTCACCCTTTGCATTAGTGTCTCTGAATTTTGCCACCGGAAAGAGCTGGGTGTTGCATTCAAAATAGTAATTTTTTATAGCACCAGCCCTACTTTACATTATGGTCACTGCATCTTTCTGAAACCTAAATGTTAGAATATCCTAATCTTGCTCTACATTTTAAAGCTGAAAGATAAACCTGTTGTTTAATGAAATCCACAACACTACAGAAATAGTAACCATTGTGTTTCTTCATTTCAAAGAATGGCTGAAATCTAACATCTGGTGTAACTGTACAAACCTGACCTTAGGTCACAGTAAGTATTGTATTGTTGATGATGGATACGCTTTTTTCATTACCATGCTGTCTCCATTCTTTCAGCATCCATGCTGTGAATCCCCAGTTATAGCCAGGGCTATTGATAAATACTGTTTTTTTAAACACAATTCCTCTCTTTTTTTACACTTTTAAGCATGCATTGTAAGATTTTTTTTTTTTTAAATGGCTCTTGTAGCTTGTTGTCAACAATATGCTATTATACAAGCAAACTCTTCTGCATGATAGCTCTAACATACAATGATAAGGATTATGTGTCTGAAGATGCAGCTATGATCCTAAAAGAGCAGTGTCACAAAAAGGTGATCCTCTACGTCTAATGCCTTCCCCTGTACTTTCCTCTTTGGACGCTCATTTTCTTAAAGCCCTGAAAGACTGGGGTTTAAGGTTTAAATTGTGAAGCAGATGTGGACACCTGTGAATGTGTGTTTGTACATTGTTGTTTCAAGATTTGAGTCCCTGTACAGGAAATGAGGCCCTGCACTGTCCTGCATGATTGATGTCCATTATTTCTAAGGCCTGGAGTAACATGGACTAGATCAGTGACTGTGAAGCAGCTCCCAGTACTGGAACCAGGAATACTAGCAAGCCTAGTGATGTACCGGTACAAGAAATGAAGATATTGCCCTGGTAGCTGGAAGTTCTGGTTGAATCTTAACTAAATAAAAGCTACCAGAAACTCTGCCACTGAACTAAGAGAAAAAGGGCAGATTTTAATGATGATTTCTATTTGTTTGCTTTGCTAACCATATCTATCTCCAGGACATTTCCCTCCTCGCACCTTTCTTCCCTTTCTTTGCACCTTAACAAGACTCTTAGCACCATAGTTTTAATTTTTCCCTTAAAGCTATGAAAACTCAAATCTATTTCCTATTCCTTTGGGTGTCACGAGCCCAGGCTTATTCAGACTTGGCTCTTTAGGACAGAGCTGCTGACTGGGATTGCTGGACACACCAATAGCAAAGGGGAAATGTTTTCTTTCCTAATCCATACTCAAGATTGTTATGGACATACTGTGCTCACCCTAGGTGCTAAGATTGCTCCATCATGAAGCAGAGGTAAAGCAGAATATTCTTGGCTCACCATGCTGCCTACAGAGATGTGCAGAATGAAGTTTTGAGTCCCTGAATTCCCTCCGTTTTCGCTAACCCAGCACTAACCAGCACAGAAAATGTCTGAAGGCATGGAATTTACACTTTTAAGAAACATCTATTCATTTCAGCTCTGCCAAAGCTAAATACATTTATAGATTTGTTCATAATTATTTTCAGAGTAGAATTCTGTTTGTTTGACAATATCTGAAAAATTAAATACCTGGGGCAACATCGCTGAGTGCTGGTACATTGGAAACGTGGTGAAATACTTGCTGTAATTGTGAGGGGTTTATTTAATACCTCTCAACACAGAGTTAACCCATTCAGTGAGGACAGCCTGTTTGATGGGCAGATAGTGCTGACCTCTCTGCCACACTGCATGAGCTGCCCACCCAGTCCTGACCATACAGGCAAGACTGCGCTTCTCAGGGGCTGAAGCAATGTCAGCCTTTGGCTTTCCTCCACCTGTTCAGTTTACTAAGACACACACCTACCCCTTAGAGATACTACTCAACAACAGTCTTCTTCCTTACTCCCTTAATGGGACCCAGCAGCATCCCAGGGCACCGGAGGGCTGGTGCTGGGTGTCTGTGCCATACAGATCAGAAGGCTCTGGATCTGCCCAGCTGTGAACTGAAATGCATTGACAGGACAGTTAACAAACCCCCTATATTCTTCCCACCCATTCTGCACTTTCCACGACCTCTCCTTTCATCGGTACAAGTAAATTGAATTCAGCACCTTTAAAGACCCTGTCTGGATCCATAACATTCATAACCATGTTGTAACCATGAATGAAAAGCTAAGAGAGAGTATGGTTTGTATCCAAGGGCTTTTTTGCTTTTTATGTGTTTACATATACCAGCCAATGGTCAGCAAATAAGCGCCACAGCTTGTAATGAAATGTTTGAACCATCTGTTTTAATCTGTGATTTAATTTCACTGTAAAATATTAAAGTTGTTCCAATGGTTGGGTTGATATGACTGCATTATATGAAAAGCATTGAGTATCCCAGAGCAATTACACTGCACCAAGCACATGCAATGGGTATTATATCCTGCATTGTTTTTTTGTTCCATTAAGAACATTAAAAAGCCTTCTTAATACAGCATGACAGAGTTTTGGGTCTCTCTTTTTTGTTAGAAACAGGTAGCAGATGCAGAGGACAAACATTAAGGATCTTTTTTGAAAACAGCATGAATTTTTCAAAGTGCTAAAAATAAATAAAGTTTCAAAAAGCTAGAACGCATCCAAGCAAAGAGGGCCTAAGGAAGTGGAGAAGATTTCTATGTCACACAGAGGGAAGTGCCCTAAATTTGTGGTCAGCACGTGGCAGTGCATGTGTGACAGCATCTGGTTATCCCCCAGCAATGTATTAGCACTTGCAGGCTCAGAAGGTAGCTGGGAGCATAGTGCTGGCATTGCCTTACCTGCCATGCTGCAGCCCATTAGGGCAATGGAGAGGCTCTTTGCTCTGTGTCATCTCCCGCAATGCATTACATGAACAAAGCAATCATTCCTTACATCATTAGTAAAATAATAAAGTAAAACTAAGCTGTGTGAAATTATTTTACATCCCTTCTGACAATGACTTTTTGCCTTTAGCAGCCGCATTATGGCACAGGATTAAAATACCTGCTCTTGTTTATGGCAGTGCTAAATTTAGGCGGCTGATCCCTCCTTCCTGTGCTCCCACATCACATCCTTGCTGGATCTCTTCAAGCCACTAAAGAGGCTCAGTGGCCTAGAAAGGAAGAAACCCCCTTACAAACCACAATTAGTTAAAAGAAGTTCACTTCTTTTTGGCAAGTGGGCAAGTCAGTGCAGTGTGCTGCTGTGTAACCACCTTCCTTTATTTCATATGGCTTGACCACTTACGTTCATAGGTGCCTTGCAGTATCATGAAGCCTTGAGCTAGTTTTTGCTTTAAGGAAGCAATTCACAATCTCACTCCTTTTTCTAGGTGCACCAGTACAGCAGGCCTGTGGGTTGGCTTGAAAGGACAGCCAGAGGTTGCCCTTTCAGCAGGTACAAGTTTTATCCCTTCCTCAAATTTCACGTGACCTCAAACAAGCCCCATTACTGTCAATAAGCAACATCCCACGCCCTGGTCCTGCTCTGTTTCACTTCTGGGCTCTCTGTCTGGCCACTCCTATGATGGCTGGGATGGCTACAGGGCAATAACAAGGAGCTTGAGTTATACCATCAGTGTACCAAAAATACAGAGCCTTTCTCCATGTGCTGTGACTCATGTGCCTGTTAGGCATCTGGCAAGAAGGACACACACATTTCCCCCAGCAGAAGATCCCCATCTCAGAGGCAGGAAGCATTGCAGCCTCATGAACCTGGTGCCTTAGTTAATCTAAAGCCCTATAGGGAGTCAGGGCTAATTAACTCAAGCACTGTGGCATCCTGACATAACTATATGGCTTCTGGGACCCAAGCTAGTATTTCTACCCAGCAGTCTGCTGCTGCACTATGTGATATATCTGCTTGGCCAACGCTTGCTCAGGGCTCCCCAACATAGGATGGGATGTGGGGAAAGCAGGGATTGCTGCCCCAGACTCTGCAGCAGTCATTCACCATTGTACACATTGCTCGGTGTTATTTGGGGTATGTGCTACTTGCAATACATTTTTCCTGAACATAAGCTGGAAATTACTGATTTTTACCTTACACAGCTAGTATAAAAGCACTAATGTCCTAATGAAGAGTCTCACTTAGCTAAATGCTTTATACAGCTGAGTAAAACAAAGAATTTTACTAGAGCTTAACCCAGTCGTTAATAAGCTTTTTAACCCTGACCTTTCAAATCAATGATCTACCACTGGTTTTACCTTTCAAGAAGGAATTCCATTTTCAAGTGATAAAACATATTTTGCACTCCTTACAATCTAATGATTATTCTCAGCGTTACTGGATATATGAGGCCATCAAACCATTAGAAGGTATAAAATGTATTAATGTACAGCATTCATGGCTACATTTGCTTTAGAGTCAATAAAAGGGAAACAATTTATAAAGGGCATTTATGCTCATTACAGAATATCGATAGATTGTTTCTCCCATCGTTTCTGAAGTATGAAGGACTCCCTTTCATGATGGATACGGGAGGATTTCCATAAGCTCTTTGCTTACGCCCTGAACTTCCCCAGCACAGAGCTGCATGCAAGGGTTCGTGGCCAGGCTTTTGGCTGGGGTGCATGTGGGGTGCCCATGCTGGTACCCACAAATCCTCCTTTCCCAGGGGACCAAGCATCTCCATTCAGGAGTTATTCACAGCAGCCACTTGAAGGCTGTATACACAACTATGGTGCTTTCAGCACCGGACATGAATGATCATAAGGCTGTGGGCAGATTGGATCAAGTTTGGAAAAGAAGAAAGGAATTTATTTGTTTGGGGCCAGAGTACACAAATGACAGCAGAGCTTTGCAGAGTACCTTCCTAAGCAGTAGGAGGAGAAGAGAGGCTGCTTGATGTATACAGGGGGATGTATGTGAAAGGAATTATGTGTGGGGTAGAAGAGGATATAGGAGTGCCAGCACTACAGCTAGAGGCAGAAACTTCATAGTTTGTCCTAGTGAATAACTCAAATGTAGAAATAAAATCCATGAAGAGATTAGTGATTAAGGCACTGGCCTGAGTCTCAGCAGACCTGGATTCAGTTCCTGGCTGTTTTCAGCTTTCTGTCTGACTTTTGGCAAGACTCTTCAACTCTCTGCGCCTTGGTTTCCCATCTGTTAAAGAGGAATAATAATATTTCCTTTCTTTCCTGCTTATTCCAGCAGCAAGCTCTTCTGGGCAGGCACTGTCTCTCTCAGTGTCTGTAGAGGACTCCTTGCCTGCTGGAGCTGCACTAAACCAGGACATACAGGGTCAGGGATTGCCATGCCATAGAAGCCCACTTCTTTACAATTTCTGATTACTAAGGGACTAAAAGGTATGCTGTAACTTGTTAAACAGCTTCCTTAATATCAGTTCTTCAAGGACAGACAAAAGGAAAAAAAAAAATAATCAACCATTAAATTAGAGAAGTGATTCACATCTCTGTTAAGATTTGTAAGAGTCTGAACTTCTGAAGAAGAAATATCACAGTTTGAGAGAACAGAGAAAACATTAACCACAGCTCAAAAGCAGCGAGTTGGCCTTCTCCATTTCTGCTCTTGCTTCTCTACACATCTGGCTTCTCTATCTGGACTGACCTTTTCAATTTCTCACTGACAAGACGTCTTCTTGATGCACATAGTGGCTTCCCGTGCCTGCATATGCTCATGCCCATCTGGTAGGGTGAAATTGTGCCCACTCACAGGCGCACACACGCACTGCAAGCGAGACTAGGTAATATCAGTTGCAGAGCACTGGTTTAAGAGGACAACCAGCAAATATATAAAATTAAATCCCAGCTGCAGAGACTTTCTGGTAATAAGCAGTCCCGATTAGAAATGCAAATGTCACTGAAAGGGAGCATGTCTGTTGACAGTGGACTTTGAGGAAAGCTTTGGTTTTAGTGCTAGTAAATTAATCTTTCATTATGAGCATGCCTCACTTCTGAAAGAAGTGCCCTGCACACACTGAACTGACAGCACGTGAAACTTTCAGGCTGTTGCTTCTTTCTGTCAAATGGAACGTCTCACCCCAAAAAAGCAGAGGAGAGCCCTGTTTGCTGGTAGTGGGTTTAGTGCTCTAGTTCAGCTCGAGTTAGGGCTGGCCAGTGTCATTGACTCTCCAGATGGCATCAACCAGTTAAAAACATTGGTATTTAAACAGCATGATGCGCATGCTCTTGATAAATACAAGTATCTAGATGAATTATCAAGGTTTGGGTTTTCCAAGGGATGGCAGAAAACAGTCCTTACTGCTGCAGTTCTTCCTTCCCTGGCTTGGTCAGAAGCAGAGAGAGGACCACAAGATGCTACAGCAAAACCTTCTTAAGACCAGCAACGAGAATGTCCAACACCTCCACTCCCATGCTGGCTGGATAATTAAAATAACATTTCCACTTCCAAGTAAGAAAATACATCTCACTGGCAAGTTTGTCTTGTGACAGCCAACATCTTGTCTCCCTGAGAACTGGGCTGGTGTCCTGCAAAGCTGAAAACCCAGCGCTCTAAAACCTGAGTGCAACAGCCAAGAGATACACGAGGTCCATCTTCTGAGGTAGCAGATACAATGAAGTAAGCAAATATGTTCTAGCAATCCTGTTCTTAAAGTTACAAAAATAGTTTAATTTCTTAAAAGTTTGAAGTTATGAAACATTGCTGTCGTTTTCATAGAATCATGGAGTGGTTTGGGTTGGAAGGGACCTTAAAGATCCTCCAGTTCCAACCCACCAGCAAGCTTTTGCTTTTTTAGCCTTCAGCTAGAAAGTTTTGCCCCAAAATCGTCATTGCCCAAAAGAGGCCATGCTGCACACCCACCTCAAAAGGCCCAGAACACCTGGTTTCAGACACAACAGGAAGATCAGAACATACCTTATCATAAATATGCATATGTGACACGAGAGCCTGCCGCCTTCCTGGAGAGATGCCATAATTGATGGAACAAAGTACAACAAAACTTCACATCACTGGTGGATCAGAAGAACAGAGGTAACTGAAAGGCTAGAAAATTACAGGTTTACTGACATTCTGCTCAACCTTACCCATTCTTTACTGAAAAGAGATAATAACTATCTATAGGAGAGCTGTCTTGCGGCTCCATTCATTCCCTTTTGCTAGCCCAGCTGAGAGGTGGTATAATATAATGCACACTGGCATCTGGCATGTCATTTAATTACACCTTCAGCTTGCTGGGAAAATGTTTGAAGTGTCAAGGTAAGCAAACTATAAAAATATATTTCCCCTGCTACAGGAGAGCTCCTGCAATGGCAAGCAGAGAAGACAGGGCCTGTTCCAGCCATTACTCTGGGTCTACATGAGGAAGGTGATACAGAGGAGTCTAATCCATGAACAATTATCGCCCTTTGATAAGACATCATCTGCTCCCAGCAGCCTGGCTCCAATTTCCCAACAGATACTTGAGAATTCTTCTCCAAATAAGCCACTGGTGTAACAGGAAAACAGTGCCACTGGATCCAGCTAAGTTATGCCTTCTCATATGAGCACTGAGTGTGCCCCCATCCTTTAACATAGAAATAAAGTCAAGAGCAGTAAAATGCAGGCACCACCACCACAAGAGCCTGGTGAGGCTTGCTTTAGCTCATCAACCAAACACGTGCTCTGCTCAAGAGTGAAAGGCTGCTAGACACCACCTATAGTAAAGGTAACAGTAGACCCACACTAACAGACAATCCACAACAGATACAACCTCCACCCTGAGCTGCTTCAAGGAGCTCCTTTAAAGAGCACGAACTGATCAGCAAACTAATCAGGTGGTGTATTTCCCTAATTAAGGCCAGTGATATCCTCCATTAGCCAAGGTGAAGTCTAAACAGCTGTGAGCTAAGCAGCAGTTGAGGACTTTCAGGTTCTTGTTCGTCCTGTGCTCTGTTTGTAAGAGAAAAAAAAAAACCCAAAACCCCAAAGCTCTCTAATTCCAGACAGATGTGCTGATACAATTGTCCCATCCCATTGTGACAGGAGTACTCCACTGGATTTTGTTTAAGCTCTGCTCCTGCAGCACCCTTCTGCTCCGCTCCTCTCCACCACTGCTTTTAAGCCATCTCATATTTAAAAGCTCAGTTCTCATTGTCACTGCTGTGAAATAAGATTGGCTTCTCCATCAGTGCTTCTTCTGGGCCTTGTTGCTGTACACACGAGGGACAGGAGCATATGGAGGCGGGGGAGTCTCACCCCAGTTCAGTCTGCACAGTATTAAAGCTGCAGATAACCTCACCACTTGCTAAACCAAAGATGACCCCTGAGCTTTTGACCCTCCAAACCAGTGAAACAAAGCAGAGCGTGTTAGGGCTGAACTTGTTACAAGTAATTGAGGTGAAAGAAATAAATCACATATTTTTTCTCTTTGTGCATTGAGGGGGGTGGGGGGAAAGGAGAAGAAAGCTCAATGCAGATATTAGTCACCTTGTTTTGTTCTTACTAATGGAAATTTCTCAGAAACCAAAATAAAGGGTGTCATATAAGAACCTGAAGAGAATAAAATTAGCTAGAAGCCACATCCTAACTTTTAAACCCACTGCATGAATGCAGGTGTCTGCAGCTGAGCATGGTGGTTTTGTTTCAGCTCATCCGAGGTATGAGTCACTTTCATCAAAAGAGGAGGATGCCTTGATCTCTGTGTGAGCAAGCACTGGAACAGCAGCTGTTGAGCAAATACAAACATCCATGCCAAGGATTGTAAGGATGGAGTTTATCTAATATGTAAAAAAACACCTGCTGCAAATGAAAAATTACACCCACAACCACCTGAATAAGATAAGCACATGATGAGGGAAATGAAAAGATAGATTTATTATTAATTTGGTGGAACTTTTGAACCATCTCTTTTGCATCTCTTTTGCAACAGAATAGTAGGATGCTCAAGGAAATAGTACTCCTTGCCCCAGACCTGCTCAATAGCATTTATTTTGCGTAAGTGATTTTCTTCTTTGCTAAGTCTGGTGGAGATGAAAACACTAACCCAAAGAAGATAATTAGAAGCTAAATGAAACCACATACAGCTGTGCTACTACATGGCTAATGAACATGCAAATATATACATATGATAAGGACATAATGCAGTCTGGCTGCCTTGAGTGGTTAGTGCAGATTTCCAAGAGCTGGAAATGCTATTGATTATAACTGAGCTAAACTTCCTGACTTCAAAGATCAGCCTCAATATAATCATCATGCAGCATACAGGAGCGTGGCTGTAGGAACTGATGAATAATGGCTTGGGGACCCAAATGTTCACGCATAGGATGGGGGATGCCCTCTGGGCTGCCTAATGCAGGCTCCTTAGCAGCCAGGACCAGTACCATAAAATCCTCCTCAGCATCTTGGCATACTCAGTCTTCCTGCCAAGATTCTGAAGTTGTGGGGTTTAGCTGGGGTATTTATTTTTGCCTTCCTACATCACTTGGCAAGATGCTGATAAGTGGACGACACATTCTGGGGAGGACCAGGGCTGCAGGTAACATGTATAAGTCAAAGCTTCTGGGATCCTCTAAAAAAGAAGGCATGAGCAGCATGGAGAGGTTCTCTGAGTGTCCACACATCCACATGAAAGATGACCAACTCAGATTTACCTTATACAGTTCAAAAATACCCATCTGAGAGTAACTCTGCATCCCACCCAGAGACGAGATGAGAGAGTCAGGGCTCAGCCCTGCACAGAGCAGATCAGTGGAGGGGACCTGGTCCTCCCCACTGCCCCCTTCCCCAGCCACAACATGATGGAGACATTACAGAAACAGAACAAAGCTCATTCCTCCTCCACAATGGCCAGAGAATGGCCACAGGGGGGATGGCAATGGTCGGGAGAAAAACATGGGGAGATGCAACACAGACTTAGGCCAGGGCACCTGGACAGGACACTTCCGGAAGCCAAATTTGTGCTGAACACAAGGGTTAGTGCATAAAAATTAATCAAGTACTACAATGACTTGCTTTATTCATAATACTTAATGGTCATGTAATAGGAGTTTTTATTCAGCAGTTAAAGTTCATAAGTGCAGGTTTTACATGTAGAAAGGTAGTATGCTGATAGTTTAATTACACACCTTTCTGCACACCAAAGGAAATGGGTTATGTGGGTTTTATAATTAAAGAAAGACTTCTGAGGGGAAATGAACTTCTCAGTTAGCAACATAATATTTGATTTTTATCAGATGTTTTTGTTTTGAATTTGCCAGCGCTCCGCGGTGTTGTAAACAGGTGAGAACGCTCCAAACTGCATGAGGTGTCAGGGGGAGGCTTTGAAAACGCAGCATAAAGTAGCAATGTTTAAAAATAGCAAGGGTGAGCATGAGGCATAAACATCATGTGTTTGGAAGGCTCTCCAGAGCTCTGCCCATGCAATTACGTACAGCACAAGTCTGTCCAGTACGTCTAGGAAACAGGGGAAAAACCCAACCCGAACAAGTAAGTGAAAAATAAACCCTTGTCCTTGCCAAAAGAATAAAAAGTTTTCCTTTTTATTTTTCTTCATTTTGTTTTCAACAAATTTCATGGCCAGTGAATGTAATTTTCCCCTCCTGCATGCCTACAAAGGCAGCAAAGCCAAAACTGTGACGGATGTTTGTGTGTGCGTGTTTGCTATTGGAATAACAGGACTACTCTTAATACTGAAGGCAAAGATGGGCATGAGCCACCGCCAGGTCAGGGCCAGCTCCTATCTCCCTCTATTAACAATGTGGACATCTGTACAAAGCACGTGGTGTCGGGGAAGTTGGTATTCCTGGGGCTCCTCCCTTTTCAGGTTTTCAGAGCCTCTGCTTAGCACAACTTCATTGCTATATACATATCAGAGCACACCAAAAGTACACATGGGTATATATACATACATATATATATTTATGTATTTATAAACTAGTAGGAGAAATCAATTTTTCTAACATAGCAAATGCACCAACAAGAATTTTTCTAAAGTCTAAAATATTTCAAACACCACCACAAGCCCCTCCACTCGGACGACATGAACTGACAGGCTCTTATCGTGCCCAACACAAATGAACATTAACAAGAGGGTTGAACCAAAAAAAGGACTTTCCAAAAACAATAAGCAAGGGCAAGGCCTGAAATATTTTGAGTACGCCCTTTCCTTTCTGGCAGGGCTGGAGAGCAACTGCCCTCAATGTTATGATTTGCTGGTGAAGGTGGAGTCCAGGTGATGGCAGACGGCAATGCCTGGGACAGGGCTCCCTTTGCTGGCAACAGCCTCTTTGAGCATTCTGGACCCACCAGTGACATTTGAAGTCAGGCATCTCACGTCCAAATACAGTGGAGTAATTTCAAAATCCTTTTAAATTGGAGCAGACACTCAATAATTGCAACAGGAACAGTTGTGTAAAGGGTGTATCCAAATACAACTGGACAGTTTTTTTATATTTCATTGGCCAACTGCATAAATTGATGACAATGAGAAAGAACTGTAACTGTTTTTCTCTTATTAAATCGATATACTTTGGCTCTACTCATCATCGTTAACATACTGTTAGAAGAGCTGTTGCTGAATTTTTTAACCCTCATCCCACAATCAAGCCCTTGCTGCACTGTTGTGGATTTCACTTGTTTAAAAACAGAATGTAGGGGGTTTTATTTAAAAAGTAAATAAATCTGAATGCAAACAGGTAAAAATTAACATATGCAATTGACAAGTGTCAAATTCAGCTCCTCAGCTTGAATTTACATCGCCCGGTGAGTGGGGCTCACAACGCCATTGCTACCGTTTGCATGAGTTCTCCACCCTTGCAAAAGAGGATATTGTTCCGTTATTTTTAAGACTAAGAAGAGTAATTACAATAGGATAAACAGATTCCCCCCCCGCCTCATATCAGAGAGAGTATTATACCAGAGTTATGACTAGATGTGTTTTTACTGTATATGGAAATGTATTAAAACGAATGTATGCCTCTAAGACACTCATCATCCATTGCATTGTTTTGCAGAAGCCACTTCTCCCATGAAGGGCAACCACATGTGAAGGGAGAGAGTCCAAGTAAGTGTTTGGTAAACAGTTGAAAATGAGAGACAAATAGCGCTGTGCTATCGTGCCATCTTACTTCAAACATCCACTTGAAAAAGACCCGATTCCTTCCCCACAAGCCGAGCCTGGCTCCCTAAACCAGGAGGAATCGCAACGCTGGTAAACTTGCAGAAATATTTTTACAATTTTATTAGAGGTTTTAATTCAGTGCTTTATCTACCTCTGTTAGTCGGCAAAATAGCTTTAAATATTCAAGTGGTAATTAATGAATCTTTTATGTTGCAAATCAAACATTTTCATCTGTGCCGTGGTACGGTGGCAGCGAGAAGGAGGGGTTTAAAGTGTAATTGTTTCTACTGTTCCCCTCGCAGTGCTGAATGCCTCTTTACCCTTTATTATATCATTGGCTTTTGCTTCAGTTCATCAGCACTTCGCCACATCTTATCATTCGATATTTGCTGTCTATTTTATTATTTCTTTTTTTCAGTTCAAGATTTCTTACTGTGCCTTTGCCAGAGACATTCCTAAGGAGATGGAAACTCTCTGAATGTGGAATTTTCGCATGAGTGCAAAATAATAAAAAGCATGTGTGTATTAAAAAGGGATCAACTTAATGGGAAATGAGCATTGGGTTACATTAATATTCTATTACAGTAAAAATCATATTTAATAAATTTTCTCCAGATTTTTCAGAATCTTACTGTATTTTTCTAAGTCGTATGCCAATCCAAAGAAACAGTGTATGTGATACATTTGATTTATGTTAAGTAAATAACCTGCACAGCCCATTTTTTGGTTTAAAAAAAAAAAAAATTGTGTAGAAACACACACCAGACTGAAATGTGTGCTTAGTTTCCATCTGCTAGGAGGAATAGTGTTGGTCTTGTGCAGCAGAAAGCCTCTATAAACAGTATTCTATTTTATTGATGCTATATGTGGATTTTTATGTTTTGTGGCAAGAGCAGGAGAATGAAAACATTGTAATTTACCCTAAACCATAAAATTATACTAGTACTAAAGTAATTACTTCACATATTAAAATACAGTTTCCTTTAGTTTCTTTTGTCATCACATAAAATCAGGCGCTGAGCGCTGCAGCGCAAAGGGGCCGGAGCTTTTCTTGCCTTCACAAAGGATTGACACATCCTTGATCACACACTATATCACCCGACCCTTGTTGTTCTGTGACCCTAATTAATATTATACTCAGTGACATTTATGTATCAGAGCAATAAGCTAAACAGGAAACAATTTATGTCACCTAAAGCTTTTTAACAAATCGATGCAACTATTTGTAATTGCTTGTTTCACAAGATTAAAAGTACTCAGCCTTGATCTTCGCCCACAGTTTTGTGGCCAACATGACCTGTGCTTCCGTTGTAAAATAGGAGTGTTGGTGATCAGCACCTATTTCCATCAAGTAATCCATATTGCTAATATTTCTGGAATTTTAATGTAGTTACAATTTATAGCCGATCAAATGTGGTTACCTAAATTGCTGTTGCTAGTAGACAGTTTAACTGTCTTTATTAATTACAGTATAATTTAATGTTTGAGTACAGGCACTTGTGTTGGTCATTTTTACAGCCAAAGCAGTTATGTGCCTTATGACGAACCATTTTAGCATTTTCAATGGAAATTTGCTAATATGATGAGTGATAAAAATGTCAAGCTCTGGTAAATAATGGTTATTGCTTTGGCTGGAATTAATCCTTGAGAGGATGGTTACCTTCAAATTAACATTACAACTTGAAGAAAAAAAAAATGTTTTTCAGGCTTCCAAGATGCATAAAAAATGGCCACTGAACTAAATAAATACACACAAACCCCCACAAAATGTGGGGTTTTTGTCTTTTCCTTCAGATAGACAAAGAAATTTCCTGTGCGATAAAAAGGCAGGAGGGGCTCTTTTTGGTTAAACACCCCAAGGTGATGTTGTTTACCATTTCCAGCTCATGTGCTTTGAAGGTCTCTAACAAAGCCAACAAGACAGGGTAAAAAGAAGGACTTTGCTAAGTCTCAGCACTGGAGGTTTGGGGCAAACCCAGGTGCAGACAGCACAGAGGCTGCAAACACACATGGGGGGCCATGTCCCACCATAGCGAGCATTGCCACTGGGGAGGACAGAGCTTTGTTACCACAACATGAGGATGAAGAGTGCTTTGACATGATGGAACCAACCACTGCCGCAACGAAGAGGAAAGATAGTCCTGATTAACACACCATTAAATGAACGTTTAACATCATCATTGAAGACAGAGCCTGATTAATAGGTCAAGAAGGGCTAATTACACTTTGTTGTGAGGAAGGGCGTGTATGTGTGTCTGCGTGTGAGCGAGAGGCACCAGGCATTGCGAGTCCCTTAAATTAGTCCAATAATGTGAAATTTGTCGTACCCAGTGATCGCGGCCCAAGTTAAATGTCACCGTTCAGATCATCTGCAGAGAGCAGCTGGGTGTGCATGGAGCACGTGCTCCCAGGCCTCCAGCTCCTGTGCTCAGATCCCTTACCTTCTGCTGGTTTTCCCTCTGGTACAGGAGAAACCCAGGAAAGCTATGCACTGGCTCTGGTTTTCTTTGGAAACTACTCAGAGACGCATTCCCTCACCACTGACCATAAAACCGCTTTTCAGCTGTGGTGGAAAACAGTGTTTCTGACTGGAAAAGGTATTTCCCAGATGGCTATTGCTGGTGAAGGAGGAAAGCATTTTGTGATGTTCCACAATACAGCAGCCAAGGAGGAGAATTGTGATTAATAACACAAAGATGATACAGAATGTTGCAACAAGCCAGGCTCTCACCCACTGCTAGAATCATAGCATCATAGAATAATTTGGGTTGGAAGGGACCTTCCAAGGTCATTTAGTCCAACCCTCATGCAATGAGCAGGGACATCTTTGTCTAGATCAAGCTACCCAGAACCACATCCAGCCTGGCCTTGAATGTCTCCAGGGATGGCGCATTCACCACCTCTCTGGGCAACCCGTGCAGTGTTTTACCATTCTTCTTGTAAATAATTTCTTCCTCAAGTCCAGTCTGAACCTCCCCTCCTTTAGTTTAAAACCATCACCCCTTGTACTGCCACAACAGGCCCTGCTAAAAAGTCTCTCTCTTTCTTGTGGGTCCCTTTTAGGAACTGAAAGGCTGCAATAAGGTCTCCCTGGAGTATTCTCCAAGCTGAACAACCCCAGCTCTCTCAGGACAGTGCTGACTCAGGCAGGAAGGGAAGGGCCTGATCCTGCTCCTCAACTCGGTGCTATTTCACAGCACCAGCAGCAACCAGAGGCCACACGAAGCTGGCAGATGACACTCAGGCCTCCAAGCCATCACCTCTGGGGAGCTGAAATAACCAAGTCATCTTCGATGGCCTCATAGCTCACTGCTGCTGGTGACCTGTGTGGGGACACTGTCCTCAGACAGAGGAGCTCAGAGCCCTGCTGGGGCTCATTTGGGGATGTAGTCCCCTACCCAGAGCTGACTCTACCATGTCTTGGAGACAAAGAGCATGCCTGACAAAACACCGAGCAAGTTCTGGCTCAACACCCTCTGCCTGTGACTGATAAAGAAAAATTAACCCCCAAAGTGGGACCTCTCCAGTTTACTAAAACCTCACTCCTGATAAGCGTGCAGTACACAACCAACCCCAAATTTCATTCTCTGTATTTTAATTATTAAAATCTACCAGTCAATACCATTTTGAGACACATTATAACGAGCGGGCAAAGATCCCCCCCCCCCCCCCAAAAAAAAGTAGTTATCTGGTATAATTTTATGATAGAATATTTTTATAAAATCATTTGTACTAATTTAAGCATTTATCATTATATGCAAAAAGATTTCTTGATGAGAATATTATAGACGGTGCATGTTTTTGACATTAGCATTTTATTTGGATGACTAATCTTGCAGATGTGAAATTTTAATGAATTATTCATGAAAAATCTCTCCTCTGAAATTTCAGTTTGCTGCTAATGCTAGTTATTAAACACTTTATTTTTCTTTATAAAACTTGATGAAGAAAATAAATGTGTGCTTCCTCGAAAGAAAAGGTGGCGGGTATTTCCTTTGAAGTTTGTCTCAGGTGACAGTATGACCTGGGACTTTGCTCCTCATGGTTTTGTGGACCAAGGGGTTGATCCTGCAACCCTCTTTTCACACATGTACAATGTGTGTCCAACCCTTCCTATGAAGTCAGCAGTGCCCATTAGGGCACTGCACTTGGGAGGATCTTCAGGATGAGGCCCCGAACCCCTTCTTTCATGCTTTCCCCTTCAAATTAGTCCAATGAGAAAGCAAATACCCTGAACTCACTGTGACCCCAGTGGTTGAACACCGATGGGCTTGGAAAAGCACATGAATTCTTTGGATGACAGCATCTTCCTCGCTTCCAGTGCTCAAGCCTCAACCAACCGCCCTGTCCAGACTGGCCAAGAAACCACCACTGAAGTGTCTTGCAATTGGATGTCATCAGGGCAGACCCAAGGAAGGCCATGAGACTGTCCATGGACGCACTGGGACATGGGTGAGATGCAACCAGCTGCTCCATGGGTCAGTGCTAGGACTGGGGCCTCAGGGGATGCGACACGGGAGTCATTGGCAGAGGAGGGGGAACAAACCAAAAACTTAGGACATGGCAACTTGCATTACCAGTGTGAACAACCAGCATTTTTATTGCATTTGAGAATGCTATAATGTCAGTAATTAGTACTGACTACACAACATTTTTTATTGTCTGTATCAACAGACATGGAATGATGGAATTACAGTTGATGTAAGGAATGAGTTTCTTTTATGCCTTATCAAAAAAAAAAAAAAAAAGAAAAAAGAAAAAAAAAAATCTTGTTACTGGCAGCACATACACACAAAGCACCATGCTAACAGTCTGGACTGTACCATTTTCATCAAGGCTTATGGGTAGAAGATACTTGTTTACCTGTTCCGGGCCCATTAAAATGCAGTCCGTAACTGCAAATTCACCTCGCAAGACTAGAATACTAAATGACTTCGGAAACATCTAAAAACTCACTTGGAGTTCATTAACCAAAGGTACCAAAGGATTTCAAAAGAGTTTAAACACATTTGGGTGGGTTTTTTCTCCCATGCTATAATGAACGTGAGATTATTTGCGATCTGAAAACTACAATAGTTCAAAATTATTTTTAAAAACTTTATATATATATATTTATGTATGTATATATATAAAATATCTAATGATCTGCAATATTTGTAGAACCAGAATCCCTGCCCCGGCCTCTTCCCAAAGCGGGATCTCCAGGAGAGGGGAGGTGCAGGACCTACAGCGGGACTCTTGCGAGTGAGAATCAAAATAGGTCGTTATTTTTTGTGGTCACTTATTCTACATAAGCCTTGATTTTTCATTTCACTTCGAGTTGAATGCAGAAACCCAACAGGTTTTACATTTACAAACTTGGGGTTGGTTTTTTGTGGACAAGGAAGGCTTTGACTCTCATTCCTGACAGCGGTTTACCTGATACATGGTACTACTTTCATAATGTACGCTTTTCTTTGAGAAAAAAAACATGTAACAAATTGTCTTTACATCTTGGCACCTTGTAAAGTTTTTTTTTTTTATACAAAAGTTCAATAGTTTGACACTCCCCGTTATTAATCACTACTTCACTGATAAACTTTGAAAGTGTGACCCTGGAATTCATCATGCAAAATATTTACTGCAGCAGGAGAAAAACAGTTCTTTTTTTTTTTTCTTTTTTTTTCTTTTTTTTTTTTTAATGATTTTTCTTTTTTTTCCTTTCAAATATATGAACTTTGTTTAAGACAGCCAGAAAAGGCAGTGGTAAGGTTAACAGAAGGGGTGGGAAAGTATCAAAAAAACCAGCTTAAACACAAAAACTGTACAAAAACGCTTCGATCAATGATAACAGGAGAAAAAAAAAAAAAAGAAAAAATCTGTCAACTATGTTACAATTTAAAAGCTGGGGAAAAAAAAAAAAGTCAGGGATTTTCTCCCACATGTCAGCAAATGTCATCCAATATTCTTAAAGCAAGGATAACTAAATAAAATACATGTGCAGCGTATTCTGCAATTCCATTACATACAGTAGGTTTTTTTTTTTTCAAAGCTATTTTTTTTTTAGTATAGTTAATATAAAGCAGTTGCACAAAAAGCAAAAGGTGTTTTGACAAACAGGTCTGCATTTATTCCTTTTGAGGAATGATATCTAAAAAAAAGGACCTTTCCACCTTTTCCTCCCTCCCCACCCTCCCCCCAAAAGACAAAGGCTCACACAGACACAGTGGGATATATATGTACAACATAATAAACCCCTCCCTAAAGAAGCAACTGTATATCCAAAGGGATACAGAATCAGAATTGTAAAAATCATAGTGAAGTTTGCTTGATGTAAAGCCTGAGATTTTCAGTTGGTTCTTCTGCAAGGCTGCGACACCTGCCAGATATGTTAAAATCTAATTTTTTATTTCTTTTTCTCTTTTTTTAAGTTTTTTTTGTTTTTGCTACAGTCTTTAGACTAAGCATGCAAGACATACAACTAAGTGCAACTGAGTGAAATGTATTTTTTTTTTATTTACTCATTCCCTAACAGTTTGGACTGAGGTATGCGTACTAACAGTTTTCTCATGCTGTTATCTTTACTCATGTCTAGCTACACATGCTGAGGATGAACTAATCTACCAGATTTTTATCCCCTTCTGAATCCCGAACTAACCAGCAAACCACTCAGTTTAGAAGCACAGGGCTCAATTCTCATGATCCCCATCTGGCTACCGCCGGCACGTCACGAAGCTGCCTGGATATAATTTAAATGAAAAGAAAAAATGTTTCGAATGACCACAGACTGCCCTTTTTCTTTTCTTTTCGTCTTTTGAAACAGAAAGCAGAGTTGAGTTTTTATCAAAGTAACTGCCAATAAAATTTCTTGTACCAAAGCTCATGAGTGGACAGGAGTGTTATTTCCTTATGAAAAATGCTGACCAAAAAAAAAACTGAAACAAAACTGAGCGAATGTGCCAAGATCAACCAAAATTCAAGCAGTCATCCTAGCACAGTCCCGGAACAGAAGTGGCACACAATCTGTAGAACCAAAGACCAAAGAATTTTTTTTCCTTTTAATTCTAGAAATACTATTATGTTGTCCAGTTTAATTGTGGGAGCTTTTCTGTTCTCTTCTGTCTTTTATTAAACTGTCTCCTTTATCTGATACTCTAATCTTCCACGAAATAACTGTGTCTTTGCTTTCTCCAGCTCCCTTCTCATAGCTCCACCAGTAACACTGATTCCTAGTTTTAGCCTCAAAAGCTCTCCTCGATTCCTCTTTACAGACTTTTATTTTGGTCACTGTAAAGAATTGCAAATAAAAAGTAATAACTTTGGTTCAGACATCTACTTGGCCTTCTAAATTTTCTAGAATAAAGGAGCAGTTTCCCTCTCAGGTTAGCAATAGCCCACATCTTGTCATTTCCCTCTAAATTCTTCAACCTCCTTTGATCAACAATAAGAGGATATTTGGCTTCATAAGATAAAGCATATAACAGAGAACATAATTTACCTTTGTGTAATATCTTTGGTAATTTTAGGAAAAAAAAAAAAAGGTACAAAGAAGAATATAAATTAAGCTCTGAAAGGCTTTTTGAAATAATAAAAAAGCTACAGTCCTACATAAATAAATGAGTGACGGAAAAGTGGTTGAAGAATGAAAATGTTTAGGTGTTTGGTGACCGAGGTTTATTGACCTATCGCAACAAATTTTGTATGTCATGTTTGCTTTGAAGAGCCTTGCCAGTTTTCCCTAACAAGCGAATTCTCTCCTGGATCTCCTGTCTCCTATGGCGAGGTTTCCATACTGGCTGGTGTAATATTGCATAACAATCTTAACTGCAGTACTGGATTTGCACAGCTGAAAATTAACACTTTAGCATTAGTGGGGCTCTGTCCTTATTAACTCCTGTAACAAGTTCAATCTGAAATCTAATTTGTATTCAAACAGATTAATGCCACCAAGCAATCCTGAACCGATGTTTAACCGTGAAACATCACCATGTACAATAACAATTTAATGAAGTCATCTTTCCAACCACTATTTGCAAATGCAAATGCATAAAAAGAAAAAAAAAAATAATTGTAATAATAAATGTATAGGTGCCCATCTCTGTAATCTTAGATATTCCAGAAAGATTTGTTGACCCATTAGAACTCGTGTTAAACAACCAAGAACCTGCCACTGTACTATTCATCCTCTAACGAAAGTGAACTCTGTTGGTGCTGCATATATTTCTTTGTGCTGTTCAATTTTGTGGCATTTGCTAATATTCACCATTGCTGCCAAAAAAAAGTAATAAAAAAAAAATAATCAAAAAAACCCAAACAACAAAAAAAAATATATATTAAAAATACTGCTTTGTGGAATGAATCTGTGTTGCTTCCTACAGTGTTTCTATGTTCATCTGTCATTCATTCTCATTCTTGCAGTACTTCGTTCCTCTCTCTCCGCTGGACAACCCTTCCACATGTATCGTGCAGCATTTGGGACCTTTTCAAAAAACAACAACAAAAAAACGGAGACACCGAAATGGAATGTTTTCCATAGCTAAAGAAAACATGGTGGCATCTGAAGGAAACTGGAATGAATGACAGAAAAAACTACAAACAATTCAATGACATTCAGCTTCGTATAATAAAAACACCTCTTAACATTCATCACAAAGTACAGAAAACGTTGAAGCCTCCGAGAGGCCCTGGGCCCAGATGAGGCCTGAGGTCAGAACTTAAAATGGTAGAGGAGAAGTGGGGCGGGGGAATAAAAGCAATACATTAAAATGTTTGGGATAATTTTTTTCTTTTAACCCCTCCCCGATATACACGCTCACACACACACACACACACATATATCCACACACGTGCACACACAGGCCTTCCCCATCCCAAATGGAAGCAAAAAACCAAGGAAAAAAAAAAGGGAAAAAAAAAAGAAACCAACCAAAAAACAAAAATATGGAGTAAAGGCAGTGATAATCAACATGCAGTACTGTGCAAATATGTTGTCCATTGGAATCCTTAAAATCTGGGCAAAGACTTGATCTGCAGTTCAGGTGTACATGCTCAGTTTGATGTCCTCAAGTGTCCAAAATTGGCAGGACCTGCAGTCCACAGCTGGCTGCTAAATGCAAGTGAATCAGTTTAGCAAATTTACAACACTGATGTTGACTGTAAGAGAGGAAAATCCCAAGTACCAAACAAGTCCATCCAATGCACAGAGTACAAATTCCTTTTTTCAACAAAAAGTAGAAAAATCAAAAATACTCCCAAATGGGATACTTGATGGCACTAAGAGTTAACATATTTCATAGTTGTCAAAGTGGACTGAGAATCCTCCAGACTGTACAATAATGGAGAGATTTCACAGCTAAATTTGACGCGTTCTTCCAATCTTCATTCTCAGCATAACGATGTCAGACATACTCATTCTATGTCCTCATTTACAGGTTCATCTTCATAATCTCTGTCATGATCAAAATCTGGACTGTGGTTGGCTGTTGTCACTAAGGATAGCGGGCCTTCATTTTCATCTGGATCTAACGGTTCTTCTTTGACATGCACGGGGTGCCTGGAAAAACAAAACCATGGTCAATCAGCAAGTTGCTTGTTAAAAAATGGTTTTCACAGCTTGATTTGGGGAGAAAGTTAAGGTGGTCTGGGGGTTCAGACTTGATGTGCTAGGTCTAAGAGCTCCAGGTCGCCAAGAAGACCCTCAACTTCTGCGCTAGCCACTGAAGCCGAGCGAAGGCTACAGCAGGCAGGCAGCACTCAACTTCCCTGGGAAAACACTCTGGGAGGAGCACCTCAATAGGGCTTCCGTCTTGGGATCAAGACAAAAACGCTCTCAGCTGACATATTAACACAATCTTTGGATAAATAAGCAGAATAAGCATCCGAATGGCAAAGCAGCAGTTTGCCAGCCCGCCGAGCCAGCGGAGGCTGGGCTAATCATCGCGCGCTGTGTGTGCAGCGTCTCTCGTTAACATGCAGAACCTGTGAGACAACTCTCCAGAGGACGACCCCAAGTGAGGTTCTATCATTAATCAACTTCAAGCAAACACAGCAAAGAGACACCATGATACATGCTTTAAACTCCAAATTAATGCATATTTTTACAAACTGTCAATAAGGGAAGAAAAGCCCTGCCAGGAAACACAAACAGAGAGGAAAAGGCTTGCTCAACACAACAATATGATAAGAAAGCACAGTCCTAACGAGAATAATAACACTGTCAGCTGTAAACAAGGCAGAACATGATCCCCAGCTCGTGGTGGGCACAAGGATGTACTAAAGAGATGAGATCTGCCAAATTTCTCATTACGGCATTGCACATGAATAACCCGCAGGGGAACAGGGCTTGGTCATTCAAAACGGGTATGATAACAATTGAAAATTGTTGTTCGTAAATCATATTTACAACAAATCCTATACAAATACAAATTACCTCCCCCCCCCCCTTTTTTTTTTTGTTCAACAGCTTTTGAAATGTAAAATAGCCATGTGAGTCAATAGTGTCTTGTTGCTGGGACTTTAAAGGAAAGTAGGATTTTATTGACATTACCAACTATTAAAAATGCGACACAGCAATGGAGACCCTGTTTGCTTCCTAAATAATTGATGTTGTAGGCAATCCCTTAAAATAAAGTGTTAATGAGTTCAAGTCCCACTCTGTCTCTCGCTGAGTTGATATCTACCTCCTAGAGTCTTGGGTTTTCTCCATGCGGGCTGATTTAACCCTTTCACATAGGCTCTGTGAAACCATTATGTGAAGCGCAAACCTTCCTTGTAAGAACTACTTCTCTCTTGTGCAGCTTTGCTTTAAAATGAATGATTTAAAATAGCTGCATTTTATTTTATGGTCTGTGTGGATAGGAACGACAATACTGTTTGTACTCTGCTGCACTGATGGACAGCAAGAATAAATCACTGAACAGGGAAAATGGGCTTGGTAGCTGCGTACAAGCCAACGGTACCTTGCCACCTGCAAATGACCCAGGTGAACCATTTGTACCCCTGCATAGTGTGCAAAGCTGTACCACACCCTGCTTATTTATTTTGGCTTGAGTTTAGGAAGCATCTAACTTGCTGACTACAGACATTTCTAATGCGAGCAGTGAAAGCCCTTCAAGTCCCTACATATTTCAACTTCTTGTGTTGTAAAGTCAAGAAGATCAATACTTAAGTATTAACTGCACCTTCCAACCCATCCGACAAAGGAAGAAGTGATGCAATATCCATGTACACACCTCTTTTCCCTTCAAATCATAGAATCATAGAGTGGGTAGGGTTGGATACATGCCCTATCAACACACTCTGGGGGCAAAAAGGTTCCTCTGCATGTTGCATAATTTTTGCAAAAAACACGAGAGAGATATTGCTTGTACAGTTTTGACCTGATTATTGAAAAAGGAGGGGTAAAAAAGTACTGGGAGGAGATGATTCAAACATCAGAGGTTAGGAATTAGCATAAGCATATCAAAGGTCTCGCAAGCAGATCGTCATCGCAGAGGTGTGCGTGTGCTAACTGTCCTGGCGGCTCGTGGCCCTCACGAACATGAAACCATGCTGATTATTTGCAACTAGGAAAACTTATATTATGAATAGGCTGTGGGGCCCCTCACTTGGGAGAAAACATGAAATGAAAAACAGAAGAAAAAGGGGGAAAAAGCGCCTAGACACAGAGATGGATAAAGTGTGTGCTACTCAGCCTTTATGGCAGTGATCTCTTTTAAAACTGCTTTAATTTAGAAGTCTTGTTTGCTGGTTTCTGGCTTTGATGCTGCTGCTGGGCTTGCGTGTTTTGTGTTTGGTTTTTTATTTAGAAAGCATTATTTTTGAAAATGCAAATGGGAAATTTTAAAAGGAGAGAGGAGAACACATGTCACATGCAGTGCAGGTGGCCTTGCTACATGGACCAGAGTTTCTCCAAAGGCTGCATTCTACCATCTTGTGCTTGGCCGGAAGGCAGAAGTGAATCGATGCCAGCAGGTAAGTATATTAACCACCCAAAATGCTGTGAAAGCTCCTTCAAAGGTCCTCGAACCTTTCCAAAGCAAACTCTGCCCCCCTTCTGGTTTTGTTATGAAAGCAGGTGAAACCAGGTGGTTTTAACTGAGTTTCTCTTTGAGGTTTGGTGTGGTTCCCAGAAGTCAAAAAAGCCCAAAACTTCAGGAGTGAAAAGCAGAGCAAGTACTGAGTTGTGAAAAGGGCTGTTTGACCCCAAGTGAGACAAAGCCGGAAAGGGCCACAAAGCCACAGGGAGGCACAGCCACACCAGCCTCCTCCAGCAGCTCACGTGTTGCACAAACAGCAGATAGTGAGCTTGGCAAAAACTCAATCCCCCAAATTAGGAGGGTATCTGGGAAATACACCCCCCAGGGACAGATCTGCCAGGAAAACAACAACAAAAAATCAACTCCTTGTGTACTCTGTCAGTTGTAACCACAAAGTAGCGTGTGAGCAGGAAACCTTACCGAATCCATGATTTTGCTCGAACATTTCAGAGCAACTGAAATAAATAAGCTTAAATAAGCTCAAAGGCAAAGGGAGACTTTCATATCTCTCAAGTCTGAATCTCCATTTACCACCTCACCAAAATCCCAAACTAGGGAAGGAAAAATTCCTTTAGAGGCTAAAGAATTCAGTCTCTTGAATTACAGAAAAGGTAAATGCTGGCCTAAGCAAAAAGGAAAAAAAAAAAAAGTGGGGGGCTGAGGGGAGAGAAAGAGAAGAAAAAAGAAAGGGTTTCCCATTTCTGTTTTTATAGTAGCAGAATCTCAGCACATTCCTTTTAAGTAGACGCCTAAGACTCCAGAAGGGGTTAACAATAAATAACCTTGCTGAACACAGATTTCCCTTCTTTTCACATCTGAGTAATTCTTTTGTTTGTCCACTCTGGGAACAGAGGAGTTTTTAATAAAGCTGACTGTTGTTTAAAGCCACTGAGTACTGGTGGTGCACACAGCATGGAGTAGTTTGCTTTGTGGCTACCTTTGGAGCATATCAGGATGAAAGTGTTATGTCCCCAAGCTGTAATTATGCGACTACTTTCTAGTGTTTCAAAAGGAGGGAGAGAGAAGGGGAAAAAAAAGAAAAAACCTAGCTGTGGTTCAATGTGTCATAAAAAGGAAACGAATGAGTGGTAATAAGACTTCAGCTAAAGTGTTAGACTTCTTAGCTGTCATGTTAACAAGGTCCTTTAAACCTTACAATAAAGTTTAAAGCTTGATTTCTTCTAATATACTGAAATTGTTTAAAAAATAATTTGCATGATGACAAGGAAATCTGTTCTGAGAAAAAAATGGAAAATGTCATTAGCAAAGCAGGCTGACGGGAAAGAAAAGGTTGCACAGCGTATGGAAATTTGCTGTTGACTCATGATTGTATTTAGTAAACAGGGTAAAACCCTGTGATGTGTGAATGGTGTTCTGGCTTTAGATCCCTTCGAACTACTTAGAAACACCATTTTAAGGGGAAGCTCAGAGGCTGGTATTGGAACATCACCCGGCCACATTTTACTTAAGCAAAAAGAAATGTTGAGCAGAGAACACATATATTATCAATTCTGAGAAAATGAAAACACTCAGGAAACAATCATTTCCATATTACAACAGAAAATTGGATTTTCTGGTGAATAATGAAAATGAGGCATCGCTCCCCCCGACCTCCTCTCTCTCCAGTATTTGTTCTGTGCCCCTCACCTTGGTATCAATGTGCTAAGAGATGATTATTAAGTGCAACAAAGGCCACAGCTATGCACAGTTCTGGAAGATGTCCTAGCCTGTTTCAACTCAGTTATTTTTCTCTCCTTGCAGTCTCTTCAAAGGCAACAAAACCTTAGGTGAAATGAGAAGTGCATGAACTACACTAGCCTTGAACTTGCTAAAAAATAATTACTTGGATTAACGCAACATCATAAACGTTCATCCCTGTCTGTTAGGCCAGGAGAAACCCTTGGGAGAAGTCTTGTTTCTGGAGAAAAGCCATGTCCCCCCACTCCTCCTTCACGCCGGCCCTACATGGTCACGGGGCAGAGGATAACGAATTGTGACTAAAACTGCCTCAAGATGAATCTGTTTGTGAGGGATGGAAAGTGTGTCATGCAACGCTACTTTGGAGGGAGATAATTAATACTGCACAAACAATCACTGGAAAAGCTAAACACGTTATTTGAATGTTTTGAAGTAAATGGTGAAAGACAATGTTTAAATTAATTATTAATTAAAAATGAATGTTGCCATCTTTAAAGTTTTTTTTCAAAGCACTTTGTGCACTGATTTAAAATGCTGCAATATCAAAGTATCCAGAGCCTCAGATTCCTTCGTGCCCCCTCCCCTCTGACAACACATTATGCAGGTGGGAAACTTTTTTCTGCCATTAAATGCTAATTAGTTTCACAACTAATTACGATCATGGTACTAGGTTAATGTTTTTCTACTTTTTGATTTAGACTTACTTTTGTAAATCCCTTATTCAAATTACTTTGAAGTAAAAGACTACAAATTAGTTCTCTTTTTAATGTGTAATGTGAGCCGTGGCAATCCAGCCAGTAATTTTACAGCCTGTTGTGAGGAGCAGAAAGGCAGCATGGCTCTTGCGCGCGGTCGTTCACACAGGTACCCAACCGCTTGAGAACTACGAGACTTATAAACTCCGGCTTCCTCACCAGCCGCCAATTACCCAGTGTGTAATGTGAGGGGAGGAGAGAGTTTACAGCTTTGCAAACTCACTCCATCACCCCATAAATACTGAACACACCCATCGGGGCATCACACCCTTCCTGCCTTACCCTTTTCCTGCGCCAGCTTGCGGCCCGGGTGCCATTCATGTTGAGCAGGGACAGCGATCCTGCATTACTTCATGCGGTTATATATGCCCTCATTATACTGCCGTCTGTTGCTATAATGCTCCTATTAATTTTCCTTTTGATATTTTAAGAGCAATCTATAAATCAAGCAGACCTTCACGTGTGCCATCGTTAATGCCTAGCTAGACCGTTGTGTGTTGAGTGGTTCTTTTTAGACCCACCAAACAAGCCCATTTCCCAGCTCTGCTCCATCGGCCACACTTGTCGCATGGACCGAAGGGGAGAGAAATCACTTTTTTTTTTTCTCCAAGAAACACAGTTGCCTATGAGGTTTTGCTAAGTTTAAAGACAAGAATTGAGAACAAGAATTTTATAGCTCTGTGTGCTTGTTGGACTGGATTAAGCTGATGGGTTTTAGGTAGAAACTGGTAAACAGCCCTTTTATGTTCTAAAGAACCTAAGCATGTCCCCAGATGGAGATATCTACTCTTGCTACTTCATTCTTGAACCTCAGGAACCAACCACGAAGGCCTCCAGAGTCACACTTCAGCAGAAAGCAAGACAACCCCAGAGCCACGCACGTGCCTCTGCCATACTTACATTGCTTGCATAGGGGAACGTCCTGGACTACTGTCACTCCCGTTACTGTTCGTATGCTCCATTGCACCATTGAGCTCTTCCCTCATCGCGTTGGCTAAATTGCCCAGAGTGGGATTTCCCATGGAAGCAGTAGTGTATAGAGGTATACTGTTCTCAGCCATTGAAGCCTGCCAAGGACACAAACAAATATATGAGAAGCCATGACTAACGTTTTTATACGTTGTACAACACGCTCACTTCTTCCAAAACATTCTCCACATTTACATTATTTGCAATTACCAGGTTTTAAAATATTGTGCTTTCTGATAGGTATTACCCTGATTCCACCAAGGGAAATTTAACATCATTTACATCTGGGTTTAAGCATTCATAGCTGTGTTGGCTTGTGACAGGACGGAGCTTTCCATTCCCTATTTGGAATTAAACCCCCTGGAAAAAATAAAACGTCCTTTTCCTATTTTCATTTTGCAAAATTATGTTTGGGGCTTTGGGGTTTTTTGTGGCTTGGGTTTGGGTTTTGTTTTTAATGAAATGGGGAAAAAAATCAGGACTTGCTCAGCTGCTAACTTTGTACCAGATCAAACGGGCACCAAGCAGGAGGGCAGCAGTACCAAGTTTGGTTTTCCTTGGGACCCAAGTGTGAACCTGTGGTTAGCACTACCTGGATCAGTCAAGCTGCATGGATCTATCCGAGAGCTGAACCAGTCCATGTAAATTTTTTTAAGCCTCAGCAACTCAGCTCTTACCTTAGCTATTACAGACCTGACCATTTTATTTCGATTTTAACTTGTTCTAAAGAAATGCCATGCAGAGGCACACTGGAGTTAACTTTCTAAATGGAAATCTCTGTAGGAAGAGACTGAACTGTTAAATATTTTCCTTCTGATTCCCACCATTCTGCCTGCTAATATTTACTGTGTGTCAGCATTAGCTCATGTTGACAGCACAGTCCTGCGCCCGCTGTGGCAGTGGTGGGAGCACTGAAGCCCCGAGCCCCGGAGGAGCCCAGCGTTTGGCAGGGATGGGATGCACAGCTTTCCAAGGGTGTAGCACCCAGGAACTCAAAGGACATTTAACCGTTTCACCGATCCCAGCTGGATCTGACTGACATCATCCACAGCTCTCTGAATGCTGGAGAGCCACAGACTCTGGCTCAGCAGCGCTCGACCTGCTCTGGGGGGAGGTCAGCCGGCTGCAGCAGCGGAGCCAAAAACTCCATCAGGCTCCAGGTCTGCGTGATGCAAACCCTGCCCATGGGAGGGGAATCCATGCAAACGTACTCCCCACTGAATGCTCTCGCCGGCTCCTAATTCATGGGACAAAACTCCTTGCTTGTTGCCATCCAAGCCAGCAGAGTTGTTTGCAGGCACAGCCAGAGACTGGGCTGGGGGGAGACAGGATGGGAAGGGGAGGACCGACCAGCACTGACTGCAGCATCTTCAGGAGCACAGCCCCTTTTATTCTTCCTTACACTGACCTCTCCATGTGCAGCCCTATGTGTCACACATGATTACAAAAGCTATTCTAACGGGGAGGATTATTTTTATCTTCTTGATTCAACAACCGGCAAAGTCATTGTGATTAGGGGATGCAAAGAACGGTTCACATTTCCTCCACTTGGCAAAATAATGACTCAAGTTCTTCACCCATAGTGATAACTTGTAATTGCAGTAAAGCAATTTACTGGGGGAGAGGTGGGACACGAGGAGTCTCAGCTATAAGATAATAAGAGGGGAAGGGGGTGTTTTGGGAGCCCTCAGTGACCCGCTGGCAAAAGAAAGCTCTGGTGAGAGCTGGAGTCCCTTCCACACACAGAGGGGAGAGAGCTGCTGCTTCTTCCTCTCACAAGGGAAAACAGATGGAGGAGATGTCGGAGGGGTCTGGGTGAAGGGACAGGGGCAGCTCTGCCACCCCACAGGAAAAGAAAACCAGCCTGCCATCCCAGGGATGTGCAAAGCACCAGTCTTCGGTAATTCCTGCAAAAGCCTAAGGAACAGTTTTTGTTAACTATTAATTAGGCTGAACATAGGTACTGGCACGTAAAGTGGCTTTGTGTCCTAAGAGGAAGGTTGCTGTCCAAGTGAGGTCCAAAATGCCAACATGGCACCAGCCACCCAGATGGATTCACTCAAACCCCGGCATGGTACTCAAGCACCTGGTGGGATTTTGCCTCCAGAATCCACTGACGGGGGAGAGCAGTGATGAAGCTGCTGGTACATTTTCAACCTAAAAGAGGCCCTATCCACTGCAATGTATATTGTTCACCCCCTTTTATTAGAGGGGTCATAGTGGTAGCAAATCTGGCCCAGGCTCTTCTCTCCATCAACTCAGTTCACACGATCCTATGGGGGGTGGGCACGAGTACATGTCACTTCCAGGAAAAGAGGGAAATGGAAGCAGTTTGGAGGTTATCACAAAAGACAAGAATGGATGGAGATGACGACAACGACACGTGTTTCAGAAATAAAACACGAACAGTTCCATATGACAAGCATATTAATTGAAATTAGTCACATAGTTAACAATGTGAAGAAATGCAGGATCATTTCGTTTTTGCCTTTCAGCCTCATGAATGTAAAATGTGCTTGTAATCTTAATACCATTCAAGAGACAAAGCAGTCTTTAAAAAACCACACTTCACAAGGCTCAAGGGAAAATAAGTTACTAATGAATGGTATTTACAGTTGGTTCATTTAAACCTGCTTTCCTCTGCTTTTCAGAAGTTACTGCATGAACTCAAATTAGAAGAAACGTTTGTTTTTCTCCTAATAATCTGTTTCTTGGTTCTGCAAAGAGAAGTCTGCTAAACCTTCCACAAAATGCAGTTGCCCAAGCAAATACTCATAGACATCAGTGAACTTCTCGAGAAGCAACCCTCAACAAATAACTGGGGTGCAACCACGCACAGATTCATTCACAATGTATGGAATGGCTTGAACCCCACACAAACATACACGCACCTCCTTGTAAATTCAGGGCACAGTAATGCATTCGTATCTTTGGTTCATATAGCAAATACTGACTTTACCTGGTGCTTCTGAGATAGACTCATGAATTTGTAGAGAGGGGGAAAAAAATACAGCACATGAAAAAGAGCTGGAGACATGCACACTTTTAGGCTGCAAGTTATTAATTGTGCACCAACACTTGTGTATGTCCACAGAATGAAAAAAACAGAATTTGTGTCTTACAGTTTAAATCAATAAAAATAACCTTCTTTTTTTCTATAGGAATTGCGACGTTTATTTTCTACTAACAATAGGAAGATATGCAAAAATAGCCCTTAAAAGAAAAGGGGGAAAAATGATCTGCTTTCTCTTTAAACCCATGAACAATAGAAGGTCACGTGCCGCAGTATCCTATCATTCAGCACATTAATAGCTGTGCTAGAGTAATTACACTTGTGGTATTTTTGCCTCAAGTGAAATTCTGAAATAAGAGGATGGAAATTATGATACTGCTGATAAATATTAATAAGTGAACTTTTAATTTTTTTGCCACAATATTCAAAATGCTAAGCATCTAGCTAATGCTGAAGCAGCCTGATATGTGTTTGCCTCCAGGGACTATGATGCTTTATGCACTTAAGAAAAAAGTTTAACGGAATTAAAATTTAATATCTAATTAGAGCAAGGCTAATATATTTTGAAATGAGTGGGGAAGACACACGCCTCTGTTGCATATTCGCTCCAGTCATTAATCTTACCTGTAAAGCAGCATTGAGAGGTGTGCAGTAGGTGTGGCTGGTCTGTATGTTTTTAATAAGAGAAGGGTTACTGCATAAGAAAAACATAAAAAGGAGAGTTAAATGCAACCAACTTCTGTGCGAGCGTTTCAAGCATGTAATGCTTCCTCCCACACCAGAAAACTAGAGCTGAGACTGTTTTTCCACACAAGTTCTCTCTTCATTTCTCTCTTTTTTTTAATTTAAAGAAAATATCTGAGTTTCAGGCTACAGTTATCATATTTGCCTTTACTAAATAAGGAACATCATTATCTCTCAACGTTACCTCGCCATGTGTTCTACTACCCTGCATTAGTAGCACATCTTGGCATCTCTGCTCATTTTAGCTGTGTTCAGGAGAAATTCTCCAATATTCGCCGTGTCTGGGAGCCAGTTACCATGTAAAGGTCCATCATGAGGAGCTATGAGCAAAAGCATCACGGGACATTTTAAATACTGCTTCATGCAAATCATCCTCGAAGTCGCTGGCAGCAGAGTCCCTTCGCAATGGAGCAGGGGACCGCGATGAGAGAGGATTTGAGCCATGTTATTTCCTGACAGGCAATGGCCAGAAAGGGACTGCCTACACCATCACCCCTAACAGTTTAGGGCTGTGGGCATGGAGGCATGACAGCAGGTACTGCTGCTCCGCAGCGACGCGGTACAGACCACACAGAACAACATGCTGCCCTAAAGGCCATTTTAATAAAAACTATTCTGGTGTGCTGTTCTGGACCCTTACTTTAGTCATCTTAAGTTTACATAAGGGGTCGGATTTGAGGAAAATGAATGCCAAGCATATCTGCTCTCTCTGTAGCACGCATCTAAATACCACTGGTTCCACCAGAGGGGGGAAAAAATATTAAAAAGGAATCATCAAATACAAACTAGATAAAAAGTGACAATGCAAAAAATCTCCAACAAGCTTTATCACTCACTGGGTATACTTATTATTGGGTTTGGTTTTTTTTTGTCACGTGGGAATAAATCATGGTGAGAAGAGTCTTAACTGAGCCTCTCCCACAGGGACCGGCAACGATCAGTTGTCCTGGAGAGATGGCCTTCAAGTAAAGGTCAAAGAAAATTGCTTTGGGAACCCCAGGAATATTTGTGCATGGTTGTTGTAGACACAGGTTGGCCTGTTGATTATAATCTTTACAGCTGGTCTCACTGCACTTCCAAACTTTTTAAAGTTAATTCAGCGTTTCTAGCACTTGACTATTTCTTTGCAAAACAAAGCATACGACTGAAAGCAAAGGAAAATATCAGAATTAAAACTTATCTGAAGCCTTTCCTGGCATGTATCTGTCTTCCTGACAGGTCTATAGCAGCATATCTGCACTAGCGTGGATAATTATTTTGGCCTATATTGCACTATAAACAAATGCTATCACAGGCATGTCAAAGTAGAGTTATTACTATAGGCATTTGGATTATCAGAGTAGGACACACAAAATACACATAACAACCAAAAACTTAGTTTCTTTAGCAGCAAAGGTGATGTCACTATTTCGTGAAATGCAAGCCTACATGAGATGGGTAAATCATGCAAAGCAAAGCAACAGCAGAAAAAAAAAATTAAAGCAAGTAAAAGCTCTTACTGTGCAACAAGCTCGCCAAAGTTTTCATCAGGGCAGTATTTTCGAGGACGGCCTCGTTGAATATGACGGCCACGTTTAAACTCTTCATCATCAACAGTCCAAAAGGACCCAAACTCATCCTCTACTCTGATAAAGCACTTATGCAGTGAGAGGTTGGTGCGAATGGCACCCTGGGACAAGAGCAGCAGCAAAGGAGATGAAGTGGAAACAAAGGGACACGGGATCGGGGACAGAACAGACATCAAATACAGGGAAAAGGAAAAAGAAAATAAAATGCAATAAGCATAAGCAAATGGTTTGTGAGGGTTAATATGCATTGCCACCTAAAAGCTACTAGCATGTGATGCAACAAACACCAAGCAAGCAGGGTCAGGGTACTGGTGGGCATACAAACAGTAGTGATGAGATGTTTGTCTTGGTTTCCCTTAACTGAAACAATGCGAAACCACCTGTGGTTGGTCTAACACCAGCTAGCAGCCAAAAGCCTCTACGTTAAACTGTAAGCATGATCCAAGCTAGGCTAAGAAGTTCAAACATGGTGGACATACCCACTGATCTTTTGTGGCCTTCGTTTTTGGAACTCTTGTTCATCCACTGTCCATACTGCCCCTTTAACGTTTTCTACTCTCACAAAACACTTGTGAAGACTAAGATTATGACGCACTGCATTCTGCAGCAAGTATAAAAGAGAAAACATTCAAAAACTTTCTATGAGAAAATGCTCATCATTGTCCAAGAACAGCAGCACAGTCAGCTTGACAGTCCTCATTTTGCAACGTTAAGCCCCTTTCCCTCCCCGCACCCGCTTGCTTTCCCCAGCTCTTTACGTCTTCTTTTGCAAAGACAAAATAAACATGAGCTTAAACCCAAGATTAAAAATTCACGTTACTCTTATCAATTATCCCCAGTGTGAATGAGAAGAGCCATCATTTTAAACATGCACGTTGTATAATACAGCACATTTCATACAAGAGGAATACAAGAGGAACATTGCTCAGACATTTTCAGAACAAATATATATGCTCTGCAAAGAGAAACTTCTCCCCTCCTGGAAAAGAAAGCAGTTAGAAAGGATTTCACACAAGTACAGACGGCTCAATTTAGCACGGAGGCAGTGGAGCTGGTGGTGTTGTGGCTTCCCACAGCTGGGCTAATGTGAATCAGGTGCTGAACCTCCTTCCATACCCATGGCATGGACCAGGGGCTCGGCAGCACCCCACCGGCCAGCACGGCACCGACTCCTGCCTCCACGGCCTGCTCTTATATGGAAGTTGGCTCCTATTTCTGGCAGACTACTGTACTGACTGATCTGAGCCTCTGCCAAGTGAAAACATGAGGAGGGCCCTCTGGAACAAAGTGATAATATCCCCACAGCTCATCACCCAGAGGGACCCACGCTCATGGCATCCGATGCTCACATGTCCTCTCTGCAGCTTGGTGCCGCAAAAGGATGAGCCAGGCCAACCCCTCCAACGTGCTTGGACCTTTAATGAAGCCAGACATAACGAGACACCTCGCTATGTCCTGGCAAGCTGTTGGCTTTTCTGTCCCTGCTCCCTCTGAAATGGTGCCGAGAGCCTTGTTATTCCTCAAATGGAGTGCCATGCTCCTTCCCTGTTTTAGGAGCTTTCTGAGCAAATACCCTACTTCAACAGTTGGACTCGATGATCTTAAAGGTCTTTTCCAACCTGAACAATTCTATGAGTCTACAAAGCCACTGGAATTTATACATGGAGCTTGTCCCCAGCACTGCTGAAAGGGGCTTGGTAAACAGGGAAAACAGAAGAAGCCATTTGCTGAGAATATGCAGGCGAACAAACTCTGTATCACTGGCACCACTGATTTCGTCAATCTGGTTGACTCGTTAGCAGGCACAATGCCAGCCAAACACATGGCCTGGGTCTAAGCAACTAAGAGACTACAATTTTTTTCCTTCCTTCGTTGTCTTCTTGGGGGTTTTTTTTGTTGGGTTTTTTTTTAATGAACATCGGGTCTGGATGGTGAAAAGGTGCTCTAATCATGAATGTCTAAATCACTGTGCAAACAAAGGGTATGCACAGTGCATTTGTCATGTAAATTAAGAGGCAGTGGTGTGTGTGCCTTGGAGGGGAAGGCTAAGAGTCTTTTGCTACTTTTCCATTTCTCTGCAATCACCAGCACAGTCCCCACACTCCTGCCCGTGGTGCAGGAAAAGATTCAGGGCTCAAATTGCCTTCACGCAGCAGATGCCCGAGTGCAAACGCGTCTCCTCTGGCTGCAGGTGCCTGAACCCAGCACTTTGGCTTTTCCACACTGATCTGCTTGTGAACTGGTGGAAAAATTAACCTTGAATATGCTTTTCCTCTCAGCAAAGTAGAAATGTAGCAGAGACCCAACCACTCCCATCAAGGCCACCTCCTTCTGTCCTTACTTTCTTCTGCCCTTTCTTTTTGATGATTTTTTTCTTTTTATTCCCCCTCCCACCTCTTCCAGGTTTCAATACTTCAGAAATTTTTGGCAAAATCCCTGATTTTGAGGTGGAGGAAAAACATGCAAACGCCCCACACCTTATGGGCTAAAATCAGCCAGCTCAGCAACTGCTGGTGGGTGCCGCACTAGTGCAACCTGACACAGGGCTGCTGGCCCACATCTGGGTAACTCAGGCAGTTTCCTGTGAAAATGGGAACACTGTCAAGTCTGGAGCAAAATGTAAGAATAATAATGCTATTTCCCTCAGTGAAAGCTGATCTTGTAGTTCATACAGCAGTTGATCAAATGCACACAGCAAAGTTCAGCAAAGGGAGATCTCTAAATTTGTAAAAAGTCTCTAAATACATGGTTGAGCAGAAATATTTGTGTTCCTCTTTAAATTAATGCTGGAGAAATACGCTACAGTCCGGTTTTGTTCTCTTGAAGTCAATGTGCAACTGATGGTTAAGGCTGCTGGATACGTTGAGACGGACAAGTTGAATGTTTGCAAGACGTCCATGAAGCATTGCCCTCGCTTTCCGTTTTCCATGTGATCACCCATTTAAGGAATTCATGGCAGAAAAGAATTGTTTTGTTTCCCCTGCCTCTGGATACTTGCTATCTAACAGTTTTATTTGAACAATACCCCAACGTTTTGGAGCCACACCTGCAGCCTGCGCCTCATGGCTGCGACTCAGTGCCAGCAAATTACTCCAAAAACTCAAAAGCAAACAGACATTGCCTCTGACCTGTCAGAACCAGTTCACAGTGCTCCCCCAGCAATCAGCTTAACAGAAAAATTAGGAGCTATTATTGTAAGATTATATATTTACCTTGTTAAAAATATTTGTATGCAAGCCACTTTTGCACAAAAATTACCCTGAACATGCTTGAATGTAGTAAATGAAAGGGTTTGTTATTTTAATAACTGCTCAGGCTCTGCTGTACTGCATTTTGGGAAAGAGGTTCATTTTGTAAAGGTCTTTATTCCTGCACTCTTCTGTGTTTTTAAAAGAGGGCTCAGGGAAGCATGCTCACACCAAACCCTGACCCTAAACTTCGGGAACACTAACCCAAATGCCCCCCAAGCATTAGCTGAAGGTGAGCACAAATCAGCACGTATATATTCAAATTATTCTGATTCTGCAATTAGCCCCTTGTGCTTGTTCTGCGCCCCGTGGGCTTCCCATCACGCCAATCCAGAGCTGCATTTCCATCCCTGCTGTTCCTGAAGGCTGGCACAAATCTGAGCAGCCTTCAGCAGGAAAACCTGTATAACTTGAAGCAGTTGAAAATTTTGCTAGTGCTGGTGGAACCTGGGGTGAAGCTCTTCTTCCCTGCTAAGTGAAGCAGAACCTGGACACCTGCAAAAGGTCTCCAAATGGTACCAGACTTCCTGGGTCACACCTTGCCCTTCTGCAAGCCCGAGGGTCTGCAGCTCAGTCTCCCTTGTCCTCTTCTGCAGAAGCACACTGCAAGTGCATGTGGCTTCTGGGACTGGATTTTATGTGATGCACAAAGCTAATTCCTAAGACTAGCCTCGCAGGAAATAGAGCCAGGGCTGCCTGCTGCCTTCTTCCACTCCCCTTCCATTTCCCTTCCCTTTGCTGCTGGAATTAAATAGGATTTTTACTTTAGCACCCACACCTGCACTGCCGAAAAGTCCTACTGGAACCACTCCAGCAGCAAAAGACAGGCAGGTCTAAAAGGATCTTAAATCAGGGAAAGTTAATTTCCTTTCTGGATAGTACGGAAGCTGCAAAGTGAAACACTGCTCATGTTTTCCAACTTCAGTGAAGAATCAAAGCAGCAGTCAGAGAGACTTTTCCTGAACCTAAGAGTTTCTAGACCAAGGTTAAAAATGTACAACATTGTGCTGGGACCTGAATTAAAAGCAAAACATGCTACTAAAACCCAAGCTAACTTCCAAGGACTGTTTTTAGCTCCACCGTCTAAAGGAATTCATCCTAAATGCAGACTGAGACAGGAAAAACAGGAGCTGATGAAACCACATGTATGGGACATACTTATCCTACCTGGTCATTTGAAGTTGCTTGAGAGCAACAGATTAAGAGCCTAGATTAAGAGAGGCTCAAAGTACCAGGGGTGCAATTTTTACAGCAATACAAGATCCTGTTATTTGATTAATTCCTTTGTCATTGCACTAGCTTCAGAAGCCAGCGTGGCTATAATAATGCTATATATAGAGAGAAGAAGTGGCCCCCCTCAAAATATCAAATAAAATTAACTCCTCAGACTTCTTATCTAACAATATCTGAGGTAGTTATGGTAGGAAATTAAAGTGTCAGATAACAAGTTTATTTCTGTAAAACACATTTCTTATTGTGGAGCTTGCTTCTTCCATGTTACATTCAATAAGCTTCTGCTGTGTAATTTAAACAATAAAAAAGGAGGTTTGTAACAGATCTGTGTATGCAGTTAAGAGTCAATTGATTGAGGAAAGAAATCCACTGATCTATAGATCCTAGGGAAAAAAGCGGTCATTGTGATTACACTCTGCATAACTAGAAGACAAACAGTGTATCTTCTACTGACACAATAACTTTACCTCTTTTTTTTTCTTTCCTAACATGTTCCAGCTGAAGGGCTTGAGTTTCACTGCTAGCAGCAACCACACAGAGGAACTCGTGGCATGATCAGAGAACACAAAAGCCAATAATGGGGATTCAATTAGTGGTTTTCAAAGGCAGAAGAGTTTTTCTGCCAAATATTAAATTGTTCCTGCAGATAAGGCACCCAGTGTGTGTCGAAACTGCCGATCTAAATTTTCATGTCCACATGTCGTTACAATTTGTTATGTCATCAGCAACGTCTATTCTGTACATGTCAGACAGCAAAGCCAAGAGGCACAGGTGGGCCAAGGCTTACCTTCCACGTCGCCGCGTTGCGTCTGAAGTAAGCAAACATTCGCGTGAACCAGTTGTAGATTTCATTTAGTGTTAGCTGTTTTTCTGGAGATTCGAGGATGGCCTTGTGAAGCAAAGCGATTGCAACATCAGTTATGAGCATACCAGTACAATATACACTGACAGTTTTACTTTACCAAATACAGAAAGGAAAGAAAGGAAGAAAGGAAGAAAAAAGAAGAGATTTGGAGCAAAAAATCCAAAGGAGGGTTTTCACAATACGAACTAAGATTAATGGCTGTATTTAACAGTTCAATGGCAAAATTCAAAATGGAATTATCTAATTGTTTTGAGTTTTTATTTCTGTTTCCTTACAGAAATATTAATTTATCAGTCATTCATAAAGCAGAATCAAAGAGAAATGCAAAACATTTCACTAGCTGATTAAAGCTCAGTAATTATTTAGAGCTCAGATTAATTCTAGGGATCAGAGATTACTGTAGCTTGTGATAATTGACTTGCCATCTTTAAACAGGCTCATTTTCACTGTTGTGTGAAATGAATTTCCTAATAATCACATCGTATTGTAATACTTAATCAAAAGCAATTATGTTATATATTGCAGTTCTAAAAACCCTTATAGTAAAGGTTTGAGCATTTGAGCACGCTTACATACCAAAGGTTTGAAAATCTATTTAATCCAGAGTGTGCATATATAGGGAGATACTTTTTTCCTAATCCAAATGTGTGTGTTTGGCTCAGCTTACCTGTCTAATTAAAGATGCATACGTGAATGGTGGTCTAACTTCTGCGTTCTTATAAAATTCTTGGTTCTGGGCAATATCTGCTAAATAAGAGCAGTTGTTCTGTTATCATCACAGCCTGCGGCTGCCGGGCTTCAGGCAACACAAGCTGCCCCACCAAAGGGGCTGCACCACCAGAACCCCTTTACCTGAAGAAATGGGGACGTTGTATTTATCCGAGTACCGCCTCCGGATGGGTCCGACGTTGTGCATGCTCGTGGTAGTGATGACCGACGGTCCCTGTGTGACGGGAGTGATGGGCGCAGTTGGGGTGGTGGGAGTATGAGGTAAGCTCTGCGGAGACGCCTCGGATGCAGTCTTGGAAAGCGTGACGCTCGATACCAGATTCAGCTGTGGAGGGAAGGACGAGGGTTTCGTTACGAACGGCATTTCTGGCTAAGGAAAGGCTGCAAAGAAAATTCTCGGTAACGGAGTCTTCCTCAGTTTGAAGCAGAGAGCACTCACTTCAGCGCCAGGTGCTGTTGTAACATCTCCATCAGAAGCCAGTAAAGTGAAATAAATATATAAGTTTCTGAATAGATTTAAAGAACGAATAACGAAGCCTGCTGCTGGAACTCCAAATCGTGAATTTTTATCTAAACCTTAAAACAAGATCTTACACAGCACATAATTTTAGTATTTTATTTTAGTTCCATTGTTTCACAGTCTAAACCCCACACATCTCTTATGCTGTCATTATGCATAGCTTCTAATCACTCTTCTTGGATATTTCATTGAAGGCACCAGGCTTAAAATAAAAGGCAAGACTTTCCTAGGGACATACTAGGGAGAAACTCAATCTCTCTGTTCAGCATTTAGGCTTTTTCTTTTTTCCCCTCTGTTCATCCATTTTAAAAGCAAAGCCGAGAGCAGGTTAACACTGGAATAATTTAATTAATCACACTGCATGAAATACTCCAGGATTCGGTCCTGCAGAAGTGGCACCACTCTTTTTTTCCCTCCCAGGACAGAAGGTATCGGCATTACCTGCACGAAGCCCAGCCCAGGACAAATGGCAGCTTGCCACCTCAGGCTGTAAGACACAACTGTCTCCAGGGTTGTGTATCAAACCCAGCTCCAACTGAAGCGTTTTCGATACACAACCCTATTTATATAACCAGCATCCACATTCCTCCCTGACCCTTTCTTTCTGCCCTACACCGTCCTTTGAAAGACGATTCTTCATCTCAATAGGTCACTCCTGCTGAAGTATTTTAAACAAACAGTCTGATCTCTTAACTACAACATCAGAAAAGACGACTTGAGAAAAAGGCTCTGACTACTTCCACATTTCCTTCCCTTAGGCGGTTTTGCAAGTAACATTGGTGAAATCCTGACCCCACTGAAGTCGGTATCAAAATTCCTACTGAATTTAACAGGGACAGAATTTTACAACTTTTGCTCATGATTAAAATTCCTTTTTGCTGGATATGAAACCTTTTCGGATGAAGGCAAGGCACACTACTCAGCTATCCCCCCAAATATCTCATGTTTATCCACAAGGCACTGTATTAATTTCCCTCGTATGAAACTAACCAGATAAGAAAACTCCTATTAGCATCCCTCATGTGAGTTAATAGCCACAAATAACATTTCTTTATAAAAATAATAGGATTTATCCAAAACAAAGGTAGTGTAAAATAAAAGGCTCTAATATTACAGAAAGAATACTGACACAAAAAGCCCACGGCCCACAGAAAGGGCACAGCTGAGTGATAGGTAAATTGTGATTGCTCTTTCCCTCTGGATGGTGAGAAGGAGCAAGCAGAGGAAAGCCCCAACCACAAATACGGCTGAAATGGTGCACAAGCATCTCTGAGGAAAGGAGGTAATGAGCAGCGGACCTGCAAACACCCACCTCCCTGGGCAGGTGCTTACAACCAATGCTTTGCCTTCCAGTGGGAAATACTTAACATTTCATGGCAAAGCTGGAGAGCACAAACCCAGCGAGGGATGGTGCAAGGCGGTGAAATATGGGTATTGATTTCCCAGAGACTCCCACACCAGTGTGATCCGCTATCAGCAGTGTGGAGGTGAGCACGCCTGCCCAGACCCCGCAGGGCCAGCACTGCTGCCACGTGCTGCCCGGTCCGATTGTTGACTGGCATGATTTAAGGACACTGATTAGGGACATGTATATAGTAATGTCTCCCTGTTATCCATCTATTACATATGATAAAAGGACCAGTGACGATAATTATAGTACAACTGACAGGTCTCACCATGAAATTAAATCTACTGTATTTTATCTCAGTTTCTAAATGGACATTTTAACAGTCCAATAACTGCGAGCAAATCTGCATCAATTTTAAGTGCCCGTCTCTAGTGCAGGCTCGGCAGCCGGGCCCTCCTGTTGCAAAGATCACTGCTCGTGCTTCATCATTATGGCTCCAACTACTCCATTTCAAAAGAGCCCCCTTCCTTTTTTAGTGTGTAAAAACTTAACATTTAATCTGTTTCTACTAGGGAACTGCAAGAAAGAATCCACAAAGGTCACCGTTCCCTGCTTAAAGAATTTGAATTGAGCTAAATTTCTTTAGGCTTTTCAACATAGGTACCAAGTAGGAATAAACACAGAAGAGGACGAGCAAAGGTGGGGGGGGGGCTTTAACAGGCTTGACAAATGACACTGTGATTCACACCCACTGCTGGGCTGCCACTAATAAGCTACAGAGGAAGCAGCCAATCTCAGCTAATTACCAGATAAAATTGTATTGTAAGGACTCTAATTAGGAGATGCTTATGGAGGTGATCTAATGATTAAACGCTGCATCCAAGTGACCCCACCATCAATGTGCAGTGGTGCAAGATGTCACCGGAATATTTTGTAGAAACAGTAATTTTATTTCAAGGAGGGGAGGCAGTAATATTTGTAATAATGGCTATGAGGTAAACTAATTAAAAGACAGTTCCTAAAGGAAGACTGTGGCTTTGAGCAGCTGTGGCCGTTCCAAAACAAAGTGCCAAATCTCAACAGAGGAGCTGCAGTCAAGTGGAAAATTTCTGCCTGACCTCTGCTCTTGCTATTAATTTGCAGGAAACCTAATGACACATATACATATTCCCACAAAATTGTTCTAATTGCTAATTTGCCAAAGGAGCCCAGTTTCCAAATTAAACATGACTGCAGTCTGTGAGGAAGGAGAGAACAAAAAGCTGGAACACAGCGAGTCTGCTGCATTTCACCTCCGACGACCATTTGTGAGCCTGAACCAACAAGTTAATGAAACACGACCTTGTCGATCGCTAGTGAAGTTTTTCCTTTTTCTGTGTTTTATTTGATGACACTCTCCTCTTCCAGCCAGGGTCCATCCCTGCCACTGCTGTTACCGAAACACAAGCTAGGGTAAGGGAGGAGAGGGCTGCGCTCCTTCCACAGACCTTCGCTGCTGCTTCCTTTGTTGCATCTATAGCGCAAAGGCTGAAAAATCGGTTGTGAATTAGAGCAGAATAACAAATTATGAATGGTGTTGGTTTTGTTGCCATCTTGAATTATTAATCCGAATGGTAAACTATTAAATCTTAATATTGGCATCAATTAGAAACTTGAAAGCGGCCGTGGATGATTGTGCAGGGCAAAGATCAGGGAGGGACCGTGCTGGGAGGGTTTCTTTTCCTGATGGAAACTTGACACGGTTTCTCCCTGTTTGCATTTTCTATTTAAAAACAAGTTACTATGATTAGAAAAGTTGATCGTGTTGGTATTTTGTGCACAGCCTGTTTCCCACATACCACAATTTTTGGATGAGGTAGCATTGCTGGCAGAGGGGAGGGAGCCTAAAGTCATGGAGTGAGCACTCCAATGAGCAGGAACTCTTGCACTGAAGTAAGGCACAACATAGGGCACTCTCCAAGTACACTGGAGAGCACAGCTCCTGCACCAAAGGGTTAAACGATTTTGTAATGTTTGTACTGGGGATGGGGGAGGATTTCCTCCAGCCTTTAATGGAAAAAAAAAAAAAAAAAAGCAATCACAGGAGCCAAAACCCCCCAAAACACCAAGAAGAAAAAAAACCACCAACATAAAACCCACCAAAGCCCACAACAGTTTTAGGTCCTAAAATTCTGCAAATTCAGTCACTGACCCTTGTTGGGTGCTTTGCTCGGTTTTGAGTTTTGAGAACATTTTCTCATACTGTTTTAACTTAATCATGAATACCGGAGCTGTTTCAGCGTTCAATATCCTGCTTAGGATTTTATTATTAACCTTCTCTTTTAAGAAATAGGCATGTCTTCCTATTAAAGGTGAAGACTGAGTCATTTTCTTTATTTTCTTTAGATATAAACAAGGCAGAGAGGTAACCTTCTCCTTCACTCTGTAAAATAGATTTCCAGTAAGTGGCTCTCCCACTAGGGCTAAGTCTGATTTCTTTTTGTGTAAACATTTTACATGACAATGGTGGCTGCACATAAAAAAGCCCCTGAAACTCTTTTAGAAGAAAAAAAAAAAAGAATTTCGTGTGTATATATACATATATTTCTAAGTGTCACAGTGGGGCCATTACCCACTGCTGCAGGGCAGTGACTCCTCTGCAATAGATGCTGCAGCTCTGGTCCCAACTGGGACTGAGGATTTATTCACACTGAGTTCCTCGGCATGAAACGCTCTGGAACAGAGATTCCTTTTCTTGACACCCAGGGTGGGAGAGAAAGCTAGCACTGGGCCTAAAACTTTGTTAAATGCTGTGTCTTCCTCTCCCATTTCAGCCTGGACACATTAGTGTATTAGATGCAGAGCCTGGCAGGCAGCAATCACTTAGCAGGTGTTGTTATTGGCAGGAATACTAAGGAAACCGAAGCTGAGGAGTGAGACTTAATGAAAACCAGTATATAAAAACAGCTTTTGTTGTGCTTGAGAATCTCTCTTTATTGCTGCGTATCGTTATTTTTTCAAAGTATAAAGTACGGCTGCAGCAGCTAAAATGCTCAGTCATTACCTCAACAGTTAAAAGACTATTTTTTTTAATGCTTTGTTATTACAGTTGCTAAAAACAGTATTTCAAAACAATCATAACTGCTATGGTTAGGGTAAAAAAAATACATAGAAGGAGGGATATTTAACAGTGCATCTTATTTAAAGTGCTGAAAGTTTCTCTCAAAGTTTTCTGTCTATTTTTAAAAGATGGCTGTAGCACCCAGTATGCAGAATTACTTGTTGGTTGATGCTTTTTCCTTTTCCTTCCCTTCCTATGAACTTCGACATAAGTTAATCCCCCAAAAGAAAGCACATTTCCATTTCAACCTATTATGCTGATCTCTAACACCAATGAAAATAGCATGTAGGGGAAGGTATCTTAATAGCAAAACCAGAACGACAATTCTTGAGAAATCGTTCCGGCTTTTGTGTTGTGGTTTTGGTAGGTTTTTTTTGGTTTTTACCTTGAAAAAAATAAATCACCATACAAAAATGTCACAGCCTACTGCTACACAGAAAGCTTTGTTCTTGCTGTATTCAGGCCCTTTAGTATCACCAAAACAACACATGTAGCAGTAATAGGAACAACTTTGCCTGTTCTGAGTGTTAAGTTGTGAGATACTTCCATTTTCTTTTAAAGTGCTGCACTGTTGGGCAGTTTAATTATAAACCTGGACATTTTTGAAGGTGGCCCTGAGCACTGCCCCAGCTCCTGATGTACTCCCCCTCCTCAACAGCTCCTCAGGAGCTGGGAGGAGAAGGGCAGGGGAGAGCTGCCCTTTGCAGTACATCAGACATCACCAGTGACCTCCGCACCTACCTGGCAGCAACTTAGGCCGTCCACCACTACATTACGTAAAAACGTGCTTAAATCTCATCGGCTTTAACAGGACTAAAGAGTTCTCCTGAACAGATGTCTTGGTGGACTGGTGTAGTGAAATGTATGGGCCACTCCACCACCCTTTCCAAGGTTAAAATTACTGCAAGGAGCTAAAGCCACCCAAACAGGATGGATGGGCATGGCTATCCTGGACAAGCATCCCCCTCTCTGAAACTGGGCAAGTTCTGAATTGATGCACAACCACCAAGAACCAGGCTGTGCTCTACCTGGTCCAAATCCAGCCGCTCAGCTACTGTCAGAAGTCCAAAAGGCAAAGACAGTACTAATGGTCAGTGTGGATTACAAACGGCATGAGGTTTTCATGGACACTCAGTCACCAATTTTACCTGCCAGTAACAAAACAGTTTAAAAACAAGCATTAAGACCCTTTAAGCAGAGTAAAAACATTTCCTCAGTCATAAAAAGGCTGTAATTTAAAATCCCAATTCACTGCTATGTTTGGATTTGCAGCTGCTCTTTCCTTTAAAATCACTGATGTACCGTAATATATTAATTCTAATGTACACCTTGCATTAGTTATGTTGGCAGAAAAAAATTAATTACTGGATGTAAAGAATACTTTGCACTGCAATAATGGTCATCAGATCTTTTTACCAAAGTCCTATCCCACTGAGTTAAAAGGACTAGGGTCTAGCATAGTCTATGCAATGCCTGTGTATTTTTTTTCACTAGGAAAGCACGATTTATGCAAAACACTATACTTCTACATTTTATAATTAATTTTCAAATGCTTCACCTATACATATTTTAATAATTTCTGATTTATCAGATGGTATCTATAATAAATTTTTCTATATTTCAATAAATGAAAAGAAGGCAGTTTCAATCCAACAACAGAGTGCCACACAATATAGGCCTGTCAGGCACCAATTTTTACTTCTAACATGTAAGTTAAAGGATAAGGAATTTATAATGCTGCCTGTGAACGAAACCACTTTTCATACACAAATGTGATCTTTTTTTTTCCAAAGGGTAATACAACAGTACATTTACATAAACTAATCCAAACAATCTATGTATTTGACAATGGCAAACCTCACACAGACTGCCTATTGTTGGTTTACATCTTGGAGTTCTTTATGTTGGCTTGTAACACTGCTCTAGCTGTCAAAGGTTTGACTTGGACTCTAAATAAATGGTTATAGAAGTGCTGTGCAGCGATATTGGACTTCTTTGCAAAAGAAAACCTGCTGTGTATGAATTCAAAAGCTATTAATTTTTCAGTCAAAAATATTCATGCCTATTTCTTTTAATAAAGAAACACTGTGCTGAGCAACTGAGAGATAATGTTGACTAGTGGTACAGAATTTTCAATAGAGCGGTTAAAAATAAATTTAGTAGGAGGTCCCCAACAAAGCTATAATTTTCCAGAATGTAAAACATTTTTAATACTAATCAAGCCAGCCCTTTTCCCCCTGTGTTCACTTTTTTTTTCCCCACTGCTTTTCCCTGTTTATTAGCTGTTAACACTAATCTTCCTGGCGACACCGCCTGGTATCTCCATAGCCTACAACACCCGCGAAAGCTCCCTGCCCTCTGCGGCCAAGCATCGATCACGAGCCGCCTTGCCAAACGCTGCTCGCCGCCTTATGATTTCCTCCCTTTAGTTTTTAATCCTTCCTCCTGAGGGGCACCGCTGTTATGAAAGGCCTCAAGGCAGAGTGCTTTGAGACTCCCAGATTATTCCGCTGTTTTAATTTTTAATCCAGTAAGAGCTATAGAAACCAAACCTCCTCCCCATTCTGTTGGGTCTACATACTTTGCCAACAATGCACTGAAGCATTTGCATTCAGGCTGAGATGGATGTGAGGAACTAGAAGAATGCTATTTTTACAGACACTGTAAGTAGTTTCTACTCTAGAGCGCTGGTATCCACCGGATCAAGCAATTTTAGGCATCTCAACAGCTTAAATGGAAGGGTTTATACCTACCACTCAACTCTCTCCAAGAAGGCACCGAAATTTCCCATTGACTTTGACATCTGCTCCAGTGTTGCTGAATAGCCTGCAATTTTCTGTCTAGTAGCCTCCCTATGTACTTCTGCAGCCATTTATTTCCAACTACATGGAAACTGAGAAATCCTTTTCTAGTAAAAATGTGTGCGCGAAGTGTTTAATGATTTTATGTTCTCTATCTCTGTAATGTGTTCTGTTTCAGACATTAATTTTGTCTACCAACTGCATCTTGGCAGGCTACCATATTTGCTGGGTTAATAGTCTGACTCCTTTTTATTTCCATCACCATAAATCACACATATATGGGTGTGTGTTTGCTTTATTTATAGAAAAAAAATCAGTCAAAACAGATAAACCAATACTTTGTCATTATGCTGCATCATTGCATATTGATTAAAATTGCTAGTACTAACTATAGATTGTCAACGCTCAATTAATTTTCACACAATGACTCAAAGCAAAATCAAATAAAGCCAGTGTACCTTTAAATCTTACAAATCTTAAAATCAGGAAGCAAAGCACTCTCTCCATTTTGAATAATCACTGGAAGCTCTGAGGAACATTTTCAGCATTAAGAGGTTGGGAGAAAACAACAGTTGAAGAAGAGTCATTTTGATCAGGGAATGAGATGGTGGGTCTGCCTGGGTTTGGGGCTACCCAGGAGTTTTCTTGGGCTGCAGAGCTACTTGCTTCCCCTGCACCCTCTTTTTTAAAGGGCAATCTGGGGCGGAGAAGGTTTCCCTTCTCGGTTTCAACAGTATAAAACCTGATACTGGTTAACCGCGATTATCATCAAAACGTGCAGCTAGAGTCTCTTCTACTGTAAATGTCTGTCAGACAGGGAGAAAGCAGAATAAATATACTAAATATAATTTAATTACATCTCCTTCCTAACACTTCCTAAGATTTCATACAAGTTGGACTGATGCAAAGCGACTTACAGGCTACTACGTAAGGCCAGAAAAAAGCAAAACTTCTTTCTAACTCCCTGAAGAGAAGGGGATGAGGAAACCCAGGTGCCCATGGCATTGCGTTCTGCAAAGCAGCACTTTACATCTCATCACCATGGCTGGCTCTGAAGCGGGCTGCACTTTGTATCACACGCTCCAGTGGGGAACAGGAAAGAGAGGTTTGTTGTGAGGTTTTATTTGCTTTTGGCACAGTTTGGTACTTACGGGCTGAGGGGTGGCTTTTGGTTCAGTTGACTTCACATGCAGGTGTGTCATCATGGCTTGCAGGCGCTCTTTATCTTTTGCAAGCTAAAAGGAGGGGGGAGAAGAAATATCCTCTGTTACTCGCACAAATAAAACCCAGTCTCTGCTTATTCCTAATTAAACAGCTGGCACCGAGGCATGAGACAGAAGAGTTTTATTGCTGAGTAGTTTGGAAATTGTATATGGTCTATTCGTGAGGTAAAGCTAACGCATGGTGCTGGGTGTCACTATTTCCCAAAGCAAAATGCATTAGTCCTCGAGTGAGAAAAGCTAGACCTGCCGGCACCAAGAGCTTCACTCTAGCCCTGACAGCTAAAAGACAACAGTGAATCATGTTTATTAACCAGCCCCACTCCAGCTCAGGAGGCACAGCAGAAAGCAAGCAAGGCAGCGGCTCTGAGATGCCTTTGCCTCCTTTCAGACCAGAAAACAAGTGGCACAAATAGACCATGGCTTTTACGGCACCTATAGGCCTTGTGGCACGTGCAGCAAATGCAGAGAGAGAAGTGGTTAAACTACACAAGGCACCTCCATGGGGCATGGCAGGCAGCCTCAGCTCTAGAAAGCATCTTGCTTTTACTTGAGAAGGTGGCACAGCCCCTCGGTGGGTGACCCTGGGCAGCCAGGCTGGGAACCTGAGCAGATGCACCCTGAGCATGGGCAGGAGCAGCAGGGTGGGTTGCCAGCATCCCTTTGGCATACACCTGTGGGCAGCAGGATGGGAAGGGCTAACAGCGTACAGAAACCACCCCAGAGCACTCATCTCAGGGCACCCAACGCCACAGGACTGATACTTTCACCTTTTCTCATCAGTCACATCATGGCCAAGAGTTAGGGCAAAGCTCCTGCTTTGAATGTCTCTTCCACTTAATGGTTGAGAACTGCATCAGGCCACAGCTGCTGCCTTGGGACCACACCGTACACAGCCTTAGCCAGGATGGCTTCCCAATGCATTTCAATGCACTGGACAAACACTATATTTCATTATTTTTAGAAACCATTTTTTGTATGTGCAACAGGACTGTTTCCAGCTGCTTTAAAAAAAATACGGTGGAAAGATATTAAGAAATAATACTAATGAAAAAGGGGTGTTATTAACCTACATGCCCAGTGTAAAAGCTCCTGTTTCCAGCAGGACTTGGATCGGGTTCTTAAAAACGACGATTTTTGCAGACTTTTTGCTTTAGACAAGCCAGATCCCAGTGCCAAGAGGAAAACTGCGCTCACATTCCAGCAACACTTTAAACAACCTGCCCACCTTATCACCATCATCTGTTTGTAACAGTAAAGTTGGGCTAAGTGTATATAAAAGGAGACTTGGTCATAAATCCCCATTCGTATCCTTACGGTCACGGTTGCCTTGCTGTTTGCAAGGCGAGGGGTTTCTGACCGTGCCAGAAAGGCACTGTGATAGGATAAAACTTGGCACATGGGTTTCCAAGACAGGAATTAAATAAAGGAAAAAATGGTGTGACCACTGTGTGCTCTGGAAGTGCAAAAGCAAAATCACTGGGCTTTTCAAACAGCTGCTTTTTCTTGGTCAAAAACCTCAATGGCAAGAGAGAGAACCTGACACTCACAGCAGATCTCCTGCAATCTCATCACCAGATCTGTGCTGGACTTCACAGAAGAGCCAAAGAGCAGCGACAGGCTCTTATCATAGCAGTGCAGCAGAAACTTCTCCCTCTGAGAGTCCTCTGAGGACCTCTTCAGAGAAAGGAGAGGTCTCACCCCTCAGCTGCCGTGCTTCACACAAAACAAATTAAATCCAAGAAATAGCTGTGCTCTCAGTGCAGCCCTGTTGTGCAATCTCTCATCTGTAGCAGTCACTGGGCGCACCAGGCTGCTTGGCGGGGTCATCTGTGCATTAAATTCTGGTCTGCAGGCTACTGCAGAAGAACAACATCTTCTAGCCAAAATAAATAGAAGGCAGGCACCTGAAAGCTTCCTGCCTGCACCAGTGCGGCGGCAGGAGGGAAGGCACCCGGGCAGCCCCGGGCACACCCTGCCGCGCTTCCTCCGGGCCCCCGCAGCCAAACGGAGCGGTGCACCTCCCTCCGAGCGGCCGGGGTCCTTGTTTGCAGTGTTTTCACTCATCATCTTAGCAAGGCTTTTAACGCCGTTTCTGGTGGACGGAGGTTATTAAAGATCCTCTCGACATTTCAGGCAGACACATGCTAGCATTTTGTCATAGTCTAGGAATTCAAACACTCACCCAGTTAGGCAGGAGTTTAAATTATGAAAAATAGAGGTCTCTCAGTTTCAAAGCACTGAAGAGAAGTAAAAAAATCTGAAGAATTTCTTTAAACTGTTTTTCCCTTAGGTCAGGAAGCAGTAGTGATATAAAACTAGAATGTCACTAGTAGCCCCCTCTGGTCAATGGGGTCATACAAAAGAAGCCATGAGGGCTCGTTTGGTCACCGATGGGAGCAAATTCTCACTGGTGGCTCTCACGGGAGCCCAGATGCTCCAGAAATGGGGATTACTAGTAGACATGCAGGAAAATGGTCTTGATATACTGATAGTGTTCTTGGGCAAGGAGTATTCTGCCATGTACATAAAGATCTGCTCTGTAGAGGGGGTCTGAGGACCAGAACACACTCCCATCTGAAGCCTCATTCTTTCTTCCTATTTCCATTTTGAAAGCTCTGCATGGTGGGAGTTTTCAGATGGCCACCCAGTTCATGATAAGCCTGATTTTGTGAGGTTTCCCTCACCTCTGTGGGGTACAACCACGATGCAGGTGCCTGACTGTGGTTCAACATGAAACACACCTAGAGAAAGGTACATGCTTTGCAAACTTGGGACACCAAGACACATGCCTTGCCCCAGAGAGGTTAAATCCTAAACCTACACAGGTAGGAATAGCAGGAGAGGGAAGGCATAGAAAGCACAGGCCAGAAGGGACTCAAGGCAAAGGGGCAGCATGGGAGTCTGGTGACTAAGGAGTAAGAGAGGAGGCATTAAGCACAGATGATGGAGAAATAACACAGGAAGAAAAACAGACAGAAAATAACGGCAAGAAGCAGGAATGTGAAAACAGAAACCTGGCAAGGGCATTCAACAGGAGCAACACGGCCACACCAACAAGAAGGGAGATCGCTTCAGCAGTAGGATTTTGTACAGACCAAGGACAAAGGAGAAGTAAGCCAGTCATGGGCAATGCAAGAGACGACCAAGACACAGCTTCTTTCCTTCCGTTATGGGCCTAGTTGGGCTGTGCACTAGAGAGGTTAAGATCCACTTCAAGAGTGTCAGTGGATGCTTTAGGAAAACAGGCCCAAACAGTGTTTTCACTACACTGAAAATGGCCAGCTGTCTTCAATTTCTCCCATGAGAAGATACTTTTTAAAACTTATCATAGCCTTGTTGCCGTTCTGGGATGTTTTTTCACTCAAAGGTGGTGCTGCTAAGAACTAGCTAAGGATAAGGATATGTTCCTGTGTTTGTGTTTTACCCGGCAGCCCAATTCTCACTATTTATAAAGACAACAAATGATCACGTCAAGATGGTTTAAACAAAGTGAAATATGAGAAGATCTCTACCTTGTCTGTGATATTTTAAGTATGTTTGTGATGGAAATGTTGAGACCAAAGCTTCGAGATACTTCTGCGAAGGGGCATTTACAATCAAACACAAACCAGACCTGACCTGTTTTGTTGTGGGCTTTTCTTTTCCAAAAAGTTGACGTAAAAATTACTTTCTTTAAAAGACACTGCACTAATCTCTGTCAATGACACTGCTAAAACTACTGTGCGTGAAACAAGCAAGAGCATAAAGAAAAAAAGGCAGGCTTGCATTTGGGTCCATCGCACTCAAAACCTTAAATGCATCCCTCAGGTGGAAGGAATTTGGTAAATTCTACTCCTGTCTCTATGGGGCTGTACATGAAATGGTGCAGCACTTAGATCTTGCCATGGTGCTGGACCCTGAACAGCATGTGATACTTCACAGCTCCACTGGAAGGCAAAGCTTCTCACCAGTGCTCAGCTCTGCATGTCAAATGGTAAAGGCTATGGATCCCTCTTCTATCTAGCTCACAAAACTCAAACAATTGGTCAGAGGGCTTGTCATCACCCCATTGGTAAGTGCTCTACTGCAGAAATATCAGGTCAGTGGTCATAGTCCAACTGGTCCTGCTATAACATGTTGAGCGCTGCAGACAGCATCACTAAAAACTCTGCTGTTGGGCCAGACTTCTGTTTTATTATGGTCCTATGCAAAACCAGGTCACAGCCAGACAAACTAGGTACTGGAGGACAAATCCTTGTACTTATTTAGGCAGATTATTTTTCTTTTTTTTTTTTTTAAAGTATCAAGAGGACCGATACACAGGATGAAAGAAAAGGGAGAAGAGAGGAGTTACAGGTACATTTCAGAAGCAGGACCACCTTCCTTCTCCTCTACCTGTCCTTGCTGGCCAATGCACAGATGGTTTCACTCTGTTATCAACATCCCTGTCTAAATTAAGCCTCCAGTTCATCCTATTTACTGTGCTAGTATGATTGTTAAAAACAAATCCAGAACTCTTTGGCTCTTGCACCACTCTGAAATTATGTTCTTGTCCTGGAGACCTTATACTGCCTCTATGCAATGACTCCAAGCTAAGAGGTATTCCCTAACACTAAATGGGTGGAAAGCTGTAACTATTAGTGTCTAAGTCACTTATGACAATCAGTAGAATGCACCACTGATAAATCTTTACAAAATATTGTCAAGGGCTTATGGATTGGTGACAACCAACATCATCTCTGTCCTGCCCGACTGTTAACACAGGGCATTCTCCTGTAGTTCCAAGCACAGCCATTCCCAGCGACTGCAGGAGAGAAGGATTAATGCTTTTCAACCTGACTGTAACTGGAAAATCTAGATTTACCCTCAGCCTGAATATTACTGCATCTTGGTAAAAGATTATCTCATATCTCAGTTTACCAGGAAGACTGCAGATTTTTTTTCCCTAACTCCCAAGAAACTTGTTAAAATAACAGACCCTTTCTCATAATATTTTCTGCAAGACTCTGATATTTTATGACTGGTAGTTTGATTTTTATAAAACTTGTATTAAAATAGTTTATATTGCTTCAGCTAATAGTGAAAGAGTGTCATGACCAGCATGTTCCTGAAAGTAAAATTTTAAGAAATATCTATGAAAGAAAAAGGGTAATTTGTAAGATAAGAAGATAAAAGGCATTTTTTTAAATGCTTATCTGGAAAAGTAACAACAAGAAGTTTAAGTGTGGTTTTGCTGATTTTTCTCTCCAACTATTTGAAGCTATAAATGACTTAACTCAGTAAAATTCCAAATGTAATTATCTTCTGTACTTAGCCCAAGGCTTTCCATATATCTCTACGCTGCTGTCTTGCATACAAAATAGGTTTTTCAATAGCTGGTAACTATATAATGTACAACATTGTTTTAATTTCCCCTTCTTTGCTAACCTCTTGCCTACACACAGACGCACTGTCAAAGCTGCCCAGCCAGAGCAGCGAGGTGCAGGGAGACAGAAAGGACTCAAAAACATTTGGAAAGGCAGTTACACAAATAGGTTATACCTTTGCATCACATTCAATATATTCCCATTTACCCCCTTTTGGTGCTTAAAAAAAATTATATGCTACAAATGGCAAAAAAAATAAGAGTAGTAATAATAATACATGGAGAGTATTAGTATATGAGAGACCACCAAACAAGCCAGGTCATGCAGCGTTTTGAAATAAACATCAACCATTTCCCCCATGTATCAACAACTCTAAATGAAGGGGACCACATTCCGCTCGCCCCCCTCCACCCCCCTGGGTGAGTATAAATAGCATTAGATACATACTGATGGATTTCCAATCAGTCAGCCTGTTTAAGTTTCCTATTTCTTTTCAAGTTACAGTTTAGGAAAGAGGAAATGAAGCTGCAGTTTCTT